>NC_092123.1:10332880-10632880 GCF_045679555.1 Salvelinus alpinus
GTTTATGGGCAGCGACAGAGATGCTGCTCTCTGTCACTGCTTGAGGGAGACTGAGAGGAGGAGGCAGGAGTTGGGGATCTGGGACCCAAGCTGACTGCCTGTGATTGGCTGACCCCACGATGTGATAAGGCCTCTGGTAACCATGACCCCTAGCAAACAATCGGTGACCAGGCCTTAGGTGCGAAGGGCCAGTTTACGACCCTCTTGGCCAACTTGGCTCCAGAGGGGAGCCTTCTGCCAAAGTTATTAAGTTACAGAGTTTGTCTCTGAGAGGGCTGTGCGAATGAGATGGTGCGCTTAGAGTCACCAGCAGGGAATTTTTAACATTGTACATTGCCCTTCCCCTGGAAGGCATGTACATTATCCACTGCACTCTTTTCCAAGGCTGCCAATGCCTATTGCCTCTTTATCTCTCCACAGCAGACCTTCTCTCATCCTTTCCTCCTCTCTCCTCTACTCACTTCCATTGATGTTTAAAGGATTTGTGGGATATAGGACGCCTCTTCCGCCTCCTCCTATATTGGTGCCCGTTTACTCACACCACAGACAGTAAATTCCTGAAATATTTTTAAAAACGGACAAAGTCCACAGGTGAGTCCTGGCGGGTTTACAAGGCTGTTATTTAGCTTTAACTGCTCAACCACTCAGGTGACAGCAATTCCAAGAAAATCGAGCTACCGCTTCGAATGTGGCCGTGACGTTCTATATAGTTTAGCCTCACTTATGCATTGTTTCACAGCATGGATGTAATGCCTGAGGATGAGGGTTCGAAAGCAGTAAACTAAAGCCATGCGTGACTGGCTTATACTGGCTTTGTGTGATTCTCTTTCACTGTGACCTGCCATTGTTTAGTCCTGTGTGTGGGTTTGGAATGTTTTGCGTGGGTTTCTAAGTTCTGTTCTTAGGCTGAATTGCTTTTGCTAGACACAGTAACCTATCAGTTGTGTGTACTGTCTGTTTTATTCAAAGAGCACCTTGTTTGAATAATAAAATAAAAAAACGAAATGTCTTAGTGTTGTACTTGTCATTCTTGCACTAACACTTGCACCTGTCTTTTCTTACTAGCAATAATTTCAATGATAGATGCTTTTTCAAGGAATGGTTTTTACTTGCAATGACTGTGATTATGTGGTTGTCTTACCTACCTTTGTTGAATGCACTGGCTGTAAGTCGCTCTGAATAGGAGCAACTGCTACTGCAAATGACCAAAATGACAAATGTACTGTCTGGTTCAGGGGAATATCACTCATGTGTCAATATCACTCTTATGTCTGACTTTAAAATCATTACTTTGATGTTTTTTTCATAAAATGTCTATTCAAATTATACTGTTGATATATTCACATTGAGTCTCCTCACAGTAGTCAAGATAACCCCCGTCATATTACAGTGAGATATCTCCCATTGTATTAGGCAATACTATCATCTATTTCATGTGCACTTCAAAGGAGCTGGCTTTCCTAACTGCTGATGGATAAGGAAAAGAAGTTCAAAAGAAACAGTTTCTTCTCTATTTTCCTTAGTGTAGGCAGGAAAGCTGTCCGACTGAGAATAAGAACAGCCATACATTTGTCCTCCTCGTTCGCTCTCTATCGGTCCATATAAAGGTAATTCATTTGAGTATGATACATGGAGTGTAGGTTAAGATTTGATGCAGTATTCACCACATTGTGTGCACTACTCACAGACTGGACTGGCCACGACTTATTTTCGACATGTAACTTCATGTTATTTGATGAAATGTTCTAAATTGGTCTCTGTTGCTCTTTGCCACACCCAAAGCAAGTAATCTGATTGTGAGCAGTGAAAGATAAGTGTCAATAATATATACTGTAATAAGTGGCGATTTTAGCAGGTAAATCTAGGTCGGGCAAAAAAAAAAAAGGTTTTGATGCATGCCAGCAAAGCCACTACACAACACAACACAACACACCACACCACTAAACAATACATTAATTGTACTATAACGGTGACAAACAGTGCCCACAAACTGTTAGGGCCTACGTAAAGCTGTCCCAAAAGCAGAGCTTTCTTTTCAGCACCATGGAGGGAATCCGCTGAGCTTTTTCTGGCAGGGAAACAGTTCATTCAGCCTCATTTACTGCGTTATAAACAAACATAGCTGATATGACTGACTTGCTTAAACAACATTTGATGTGGTGTCTACTGACAATTGATATGTACAAACTATGGCATAAGGGAGCGACGAGCGGATAAGAGGCAATCCGTAATTTCGATTAAGACATTAATGAGCGAGCTAGGACAGATGTAGTCAATATAACTATTTGTTCAGCACTTTTAAAATGGACAGCGAAATAATTCAGAACATGGGCTGTTCTTACAGTTTTCTCCCTGTACACCAAGTCAGAGCCGTAGGATAAATAAAGGGGGCATAGAAGCAGACAATGAAAGTGCTTACAATATTTGATGATGACATTTCTCTAAACAGGCTATAGGCTACAGGTGCACCACCAAGTCAGAACAGTAGGCTAAGTTATGAGGGGAAAGGGACCAAATTATTAGGGTGAGGCACATGGGCTATTAACAGCTTACTACACAACTTAGTATTACTTTCTTACAGCAGCTACAGTATACATATCTCCCTATCTCCCTGATGTAAAAAGGGCTTTATAAATATATTTGATTGATTGATATTACATAATTTATGCAGCAGCATACAATACATTCTTGGACTCGCCTTTCTGTACTGTGCTCACTTGAACAGGAAGGTGGTGCGGTGATCCTTCGTAGGCACATTTTTTCATCACACTTTGTCATCATAGTCTGGGATTCTCTGGATTTATGGTGCTTAAAGAAAACTGGAAACTCGAGGGGGAAAAAACAAGGTTGAATCATGACGTCAGTGATCTTCAGGCCGGAGCTCTAGAAAGAAGGCAGAGTTCCCAACTTGGAATTCCGAGTTTAATGACCGTTCAAAACGTATTTTCCCAGTCGGGGCTTGTTTTTTCCCCCAAGTTGTCTTGAACTCAGTGAAGTCTGAGATTTCCCAGTTCTGAGTTTCCAGTTACTTTGAACGCGGCAGAAGTCATGCTGGATTGACAGCATGGCTAACGTTGAATGTTTATAATTTTAAGCTTGGAAAAGAGACCCTTAAACCCAGACTTAGACCACACACCCACTCCACTGAATACCAGGCTAGTGATTGCTTTGCAATGCTTGCAGTTAGCCACTGATTCCTTCCAAACTACTCATTGTTGAATTTGTGATTTCCAACTTGTTGTGTAATGTTTATGTCCAATGGCCGATGAGTACCGATATGTTTTATCTATAATTTCTCTTTATCATTTTTTTTTTTTCAAGTATTGAAAAGGATTTGCCTGTAAATTGTCAACTAGATTCATGATGATTACTGCTAGCTTGCTGTCGACGTGATCAGTCTAATCAAAGCTACGGTAGATATAACGGGATTTGACGTCATTTTATCTGTGACCAATGACCTTGAGCCTTCTTGGATGGGCACTTCTAATGTAACTCTATGATATGGTACGGTATGGTATGGCTCTCCCCGTAGATTTTGCAGTGACGTAGTGTCCCCATGAGTGACAGAACACTGAGACAATCACAGCGCAACTAGAGAACATTACCAACCCCTACGCTCCGTATTTTCTGCTGGCTGCCCCACCACCACAGAAAGCACTGAGCTAGGCTGAAACACCTGCATCTTGGAGCTGCCTTACTAAAGAAAGCAAAAAAGAGACCATGTTTGTATGCTCCGTTATTAACTCAATATATATATTTTTTTACATTGTTTGCAAACTGATATGTGGAACGTATTAACGCCAAAATAACATGCAAAACAGGTAACACCTGACCTAAATGACGAGTCGCCACTGACTGTAACCTCTGTCTGATTATGTGTCAGTTACAGTGCCTTGCAAAAGTATTCATCCCCCTTGGCATTTTTCCTATTTTGTTGCATTACAACCTGTAATTTGAATGGATTTTTATTTGGATTTCATATAATGGGCATACACAAAATAGTCCAAATTGGTGAAGTGAAATGAAAAAAATGACTTGTTTCAAAAAATTCAAAAAAATGTAAAACGGAAAAGTGGTGCGTGCATATGTATTCACTCCCTTTGCTATGAAGCCCCTAAATAAGATCTGGTGCAACCAATTACCTTCAGAAGTCACATAATTAGTTAAATAGATTGCACACAGGTGGATTTTAAGTGTCACATGATCTGTCACATGATCTCAGTATATATACACCTGTTCTGAAAAGCCCTGCAACACCGCTAAGCAAGAGGCACCACCAAGCAAGCGGCACCACGAAGACCAAGGAGCTCTCCAAACAGGTCAGGTACAAAGTTGTGGAGAAGTACAGATCAGGGTTGGGTTATAAAAAAATATCCGAAACTTTGAACATCCCACGGAGCACCATTAAATCTATTATTCAGATTGTGGCACCACAACAAACCTGCCAAGAGAGGGCTGCCCACCAAAACTCACGGACCAGGCAAGGAGGGCATTAATCAGAGAGGCAACAAAGAGACCAAAGATAACCCTGAAGGAGCTGCAAAGCTCCACAGCGGAGATTGGAGTATCTGTCCATAGTACAACTTTAAGCCGTACACTCCAAAGAGCTGGGCTTTATGGAAGAGTGTCCAGAAAAAAGCCATTGCTTAAAGAAACAAATAAGCAAACACGTTTGGTGTTCGCCAAAAGGCATGTGGGAGACTCCCCAAATATATGGAAGAAGGTACTCTGATCAGATGAGACTCAAATTTCGCTTTTTAGCCATCAAGGAAAACGATATGTCTGGCGCAAACCCAACACCTCTCATCACCCCAAGAACACCATCCCCACAGTGAAGCATGGTGGTGGCAGCATCATGCTGTGGGGATGTTTTTCATCGGCAGGGACTGGGAAACTGGTCAAAATTGAAGGAATGATGGATGGCGCTAAATACAGGGAAATTCTTTGAGGGAAACCTGTTTTAGTCTTCCAGCGATTTGAGACTGGGACGGAGGTTCACCTTCCAGCAAGACAATGACCCTAAGCATACTGCTAAAGCAACCCTCGAGTGGTTTAAGGGGAAACATTTAAATGTCTCTGAATGACCTAGTCAAAGCGCAGACCTCAATCCAATTGAGAATCTGTGGTATGACTTAAAGATTGCTGTACACCAGCAGAACCCATCCAATTTGAAGGAGCTGGAGCAGTTTTGCCTTGAAGAATGGGCAGAAATACCAGTGGCTAGATGTGCCAAGCCAATAGAGACATACCCCAAGAGACTTGCAGCTGTAATTGCTGCAAAAGGTGGCTCTACAAAGTATTGACTTTCGAGGGGGGTGAATAGTTATGCACGCTCAAGTTTTCTGTGTTTTTGTCTTATTTCTTGTTTGCTTCACAATAAAAATTATTTTGCATCTTCAAAGTGGTAGGCATGTTGTGTAAATCAAATGATACAAACTCCCCCCAAAAATCAATTTTAAGGCAACAAAATAGGAAACATGCCAAGGGGGGTGAATACTGTCGCAAGCCACCCTACAATATGTGTTACAGGATGATTAGGGTTATCCAAAGTTGTAAATGACAATAATTCCCTGGATGTAATACAGTATATTTAGGCAATCTCGTGATGGAAAGTAAAATGGTCACAGTCATGGTTGCATCCCAAATTGCACCCAATTCCCTACATAGTGCACTACTTTTGATCAGGGCTCATAGGGCTCTGGTGAAAAATAATGTACATTATAGGGACCATGTCCACCGCACAAAAGGAAGATGATCATAGTAGGCCTATCATTTGCTTTTCTGAATTGACCCAATTCCGTTAAATTTACAATCACCTCTACAATCACCTCAATCAACCTCCCGACTGGCATAGATTGAGTAGATAATAAGAACATGAATAGAAGATTAATAGATGATATTTCTATGCTGAGGAGCATGATTTACTCAGATTTCAAACCATGTCAAATTATTATGAGCCTTCTGCATGAGTTGTTCACTGAATGTGTCTGAGGCTCTGAGCCATGAATCATGATTGGATTGAGGGGGAATATGCAGCAGAGATGGTCAGTTGCCATAGTAGCATTAACATTCTAATGGGACCCAGTTTACTACAGGTTAACCTGCTGGTAGCTACCAGTGGATAGGTGCTCTCCTATACACTTAGTTTGGATTAGATTGAATTTTGGTAACACTTTACTTAAAGCCTTTAATGCATTGTTATGCAGTTATAATGCAATGTAAGACTTGTCATAAAGAGCATGTATGACTCCCTAATAATGTCTTATCATAATCATCTTATAATGATCCTGACTAAATGCTGTCCATTTTGAGTAAGGTGCATTAGTTCTACACCTGCAGGCTTTATTTGCTGCCTCTTCGGATTTCAATGGCAAGTACAAGACATTCTCCTCTCAGAGTTGAGAGGGGCCTCTTCATAGAAGTATGTCTTTAAATCAAGAGGGGCAAATAAATGAATAAATCTGAGCTTTGGGAGGGGGCTTATCTGTAATTTATACTTCCTTTGAAGATGGAGCGCTTTCATAATGCGGTCCACAGCCTAACAATTACAATATCAATGTGATATGGACGGGTTTGAGTTGCCAATGTCTAGGCCTGGGGGACTGGTGTATTAGGGGAACTTTGGGAATGCCCCCCGAAATGTTTTTAACTAACCACCATCAAAATCAAAAATATAAAGCAAATCTAAAATACTTTTGTAATGAAAAGTTTGAATATCAATGTGTCACTTGCTATGGATTAGATAAGCCTGGAATGTTGCTGTATTTTGGCAGGAAAATATCAAAGTAGGATTGGTGTGCCATTTCACATCCTGTTATGTTCTAATTCATGTCCATAATATTGGCATATAAACCTGTGCTGTGGATGCCCTCTAGTGGGCCTCTCAGACCAACAGTTTGGATTTCTTTCAACTCTATCAGCCAAAATAAATCATTTCTGAATCAAGCGACGCACCCAATGTAGTACACAATGTGTGTGACACACTGTGTGTGACATAAGTGAATGACGGTGACTGACGCTTACTTTCAGTATACAAAAGGCCAGCAGATGGCAGCAATCACTAAGCTTGTCTTTTTTATTTTGTTCACCTTTTTAAGGGAGAATGGTGATTTTGTTGTCATATGACACTACGCAGCCTAGGGATTGGGCTGCTGTGTAGATTCGGCTACTTATAATGAACATATATATGAAAGTAAGAAAACTGAAAATAATATATAGTTTCAGTTAACATGGAATTATTGACCACATAAATAGTTTATGCATATCGTTTTCCCCTATTTATGATCTCTTAAGGCCCATAATTCCTTGTATGACACATGCAATTAGTACATATGCGAAATATAAAATAAACATGCTTCTAAATATGAATAAAACAGCACCAATGCAACATGTAATACAATATATGCTTATCCCTTTCTCATAAAGGTAAATATTGCTCTCTTTTTTTTTTCGTTATTTCAAGGGGATACCAACATTCAGAGGATCCCTAAATAGCCTTTGCGTTAGGACAAGGTGCTGGAAGTGACAGAGCGAAAGAAAAGGCTCGAGCGCTAGAGCGGAAAACTGTAGCAAGCTACAGTAACTGGCCATTCATACGGAATCCTGTAGCATCTGTTATCATATCAGCATAAATCAAAACCTGAGCCCTGAAGTCAATTTGGAGCACTCTACCAATCGAAAGGTAAGCTGTAATATGATTTCACAACATAGCATTTTCATTGCAGACGCAGTATTCTCCCAATCGTACTACGAGAGACTTGTCACTGCGGTTAGAAGTGCTGCTCAATGACGGAAGGGATGACCAGAAAGCCAGACTCATAGCTAGCTAGCTAGCTATTTCAGTTTGTTCTCGTTTCTTGTCAGATATCTCTCGTTAACAGCTATTACAGTAATGTTATTGTTAGCTAGTTAGCTAACGTTAGTTGGCTTCCTGAGAAACTACTGCATGTGACAGCTAGCGCGAACTAGTAAAGAATCGCATACCGCAGCGCCCAAATGTTGCTAATAATCCATCTGACCTATTCAATATAATGGTTAGCTTGTCTGGTAGTTTAAAAACATAGTGGCTAGTTATGAACGGGGCTACTTTCTTGCTTGCTAAAATTGTCTGTTGTCGATTATATGAGTGCGCGGTCAGACGAGAGTAACTAGCTAGCCATGTTATAGCCTACCTACATATCATTGACAGTTTTGCAGTAACATTAGCAAACCAGCCAGTGTAGGTTTAGTTGTCAACAGATGTCTATTGTTTCACGATAACACAGAATCATAGCTCTGGTTGCATTGATTTAATACTACTACAAGTAATAACAGCTAACATTCTTTTGAATTCGATCCTTGGCATGATATGATAGAAGTGACACTACTGGCTATGTCGCTTGAATTGCTGTTTGAATGGTATCTAGCTAGCTAGAGGTGTTAACAATCCCCCAATCAAATCGAATGAGTATGGTTAATCTGTACGAATCTAAAATACATGACACTGCATGGTATTGCCTAGTTTCAGGAGTTGTAGCTCCCACCTGTCATTGAAAAAACAATCTATATCACAATTTGTTATGTACAGCCTGTATCTTTTGATTGTCTTTTCACTAGATATATTTTGATAATTTGCAGACTTTTTACATTTTTTACGTAAAGCAATGTTACTACAGTATAACTACACATGTGAAAATGTATCAATTAAAAGGTTTTGTGACCATGGTAATGTAATATATGTGAAGTGTCCTTTTGTGGATAAGTATGAAAAACACTTTCCCCACAATTTCCACTGTGAGAGCTAGCTCACTATATGTTCCTAACTTCCTATAGCTCAGTGATTGGGTTGCTCAATACGGGGCCAACCTACAAGATGGCCATGGATCTAACTGCCACTGCCTAGATCCATGGCCATCTTGTAGGTTGGCCCCTGGGCGCTCCACAGGGCCCGTGGATACTGCCTTGGCTGCAATCCTCTGAGTAGATCTGAAAGAGTGCTTCTCTTACAACCCAGGAGATTTATTCAAACACCCAGAAATCCCCTTGGAAACAGTCCAGTGTACTCTGTAATTACAACTGTAGTCCACATTCTCTACAGTATACTTACTCTAAGGAATTTGGCTCAGGTACAGGTAACGTTATGGTTGGTGCCATGAAAACATAAAACATTCAGCTTTTGATGTTTAGTATCTTCTCTTGGAGGTTGGCTCTTTCTTATCCCCTTGGTAATGAAGAAGTGTGATTAAGATGGAGGACACACTGGCAGTTGTAATTGAGGTGATATTGGGTTTCTGTTCACCTCACTGCTTAGCTTATTATCCTGACTATCAAACGGCCATTGGGACTGCAGTTAGCAGAGGTGAGCTGCTGGCTTCCTTGCCTTTATAAAGAGCTCTTTCAAGCGCCTTTGCTGCAGCTCTTGGGGAGTATAAATCTGCTTGAAAGGAGCTTTGCTCCAGTGGCATGCCTTGCTGCTGGCAAGATAAATTGTTGGGACCGCATCATTGGGCAGGGCTGGAGGTGATGGAGGGATGGGACGGAGGTGGGCTTGTTGATGGTTTCGCCCAGAGCCGCGGAAGAGTCTCTCTCTGATTAAAGGGGTCCTACTCCTCACGACCTGTACACACACACCACTGCCTCCCTCTCTTTGTGCCACCCACTCACTGTGCTTGGTCACTGTGTTCGGCTCGAACTGACTTAGGCTAAAACCGCAGGATAGCCTAATACAATCACCTTCTGTTTAAATGGTTGGGCAAGTCCAAAGCTTCAGATTTTTTTGGTTTTCCTTAAAATGTCACATATCACTCTTGAATTCTGTATTGAGATGTAGGCTAATGTTCGCTTCGAGCATGTTTAAAGTTTTTTTGGGAGGGATTGAAGATTGCCTCACCTAGGTGCTTTTGTATCAAAGAGATGAGCTGTTTATGAATCCTTTTGAAGGGAAAGGTAGAGCTTGTAATTAAGCCTTTCATCACTTGATTAGGCTGTAGATTGAATCATATGATATCATCTCACTTTGTCAAGGCAGATGGAAAGGCTTTGGATAAATGTACAGCAGTCAGTATTTTAACACTGGCTTGTATACCACACAAATTTCTATTAAAAGCAAATAGTTGCGTTTTTCAGCTTAGGCATGGAGGAACGCAAATAGGAGCTTTTAGTTCGGAACTGGATTCAATGCCTGTAATAGCACTGTTTATACCATATACATAACCTAGTCATTCTATTTTCAGTCATTCTACCTGGTCTTTGTTTATACAACATTGCAGATATCGCTCTGTCATTTCCTGGTTGCAATTTGTTTTATATTTCCCCTATTTTCAGTTTCTGTAACAAAACAAGCAACTATAATGTAGAGCCCTCAAACTGAACTCTGGCCCTCGAAGCCAGTTCCACTGCTTTCTTCCATTGTTCGCCTCTAATCAGGGACTGATTTAGACCTGGCACACCAGGTGGGTGCAATTAATGATCAGTTAGAACAGAACCAGCAGTTCTGTAGATCCAGTAGATCTACCACTTCTTAGACTTACTTTCAATGACAAGTACAGATCTATAACTCACATTTCTATGTGAATTTGGTCAGGTCGCACAAAAAGTTTTATATATTGCAGTTTTAAGGAAGTCTACCTACTGTGTTACAGGATGTGCTGCAGTACGGTTCAGTACTCAATAGGTTTTCATGACAATATGCTCCAGTCAAATGATTAATGTCCTAGCACCCATACTGAGATCTAATGACACCTGGGATAAAGTGCTCTTCTGTTTCTGCTCTGGTGGATCTCGAACACAATCAGCAGACCAGGATATTAGCTGCTTTCTGAATCTCTGGGGATGAAGGGGGATGTATTGCTATGATTTAGTTAAATGGTCACTTGTTGCTACGCTCGTCCTGCTTGGGTTATTCCTTACATACAGACAAACAGTCCTGTGGCTATTACAGATAATCTTTATATTGAATTAACCTATCTTTCCAACGGCTGTGTGTTGGTTAAACCGATAGGCCTAACTTTATGTAATCTGTAAACCATAAGTCCACAAACTAAGGTTCCTTTGGGAAACATAAACTCAGTCTCTATTGTAACTATCATCTTATTAATACATAATGAATTCATGTTTCTGAGTATTGTTTTCTTCATCACTGTTGTTTTTGAGATGAGACACTTGATCGGGAAAGCTTGACTGTGAAAATGAGCACTTTACTGTACCTACTAGTCCTGACAGTTTTACTGCCGCTTGACCTGAACGGGTACTTGCGGGTTTGGGGTTAAGAGGATCACTGTCTAATACAGCATCCCAATCAGTTTAACCGCTCGGCTCTCCATAGGCTTACAGGAGTGAGCAGCAGGGTCGGTCAAGAAACCAGAGCCCAAGCGGGCCTCTGAAATGTGCCTGCCCTAGGAGAGCGGCCGAGAGGAAACCATGTTTGATTTACTGTGCGCTGCAGTGGCAGTCTACTGCCTCTTTATTCAGAGGAGGTGGAGAGAACAGAAACGCTCTGTTGGTACGCAACACACAGTAAGGGGTAAACAACCCACACAACTCTTTAACTCTGTGATGGTGTGTAGTGTTGGGGCGTGGTTAACATTTGTCCTATTGTGATTATTTACCAATAAAACATTGTGATATATACGATGCTATTGCCGCCCCCCCCCAAGAAAACCTTGAAAGCCTGGTAAGTGCAGGCAATGGCAAATCTGTTCTAACCCTTTCTGGTGGAGGTGCAGAACATGTTTTGTGTGTGTTTCTGTCTGTGTGGCGCGCACATGATGGTGCAGTGACTGTCTGATGAGGAATGGGCTGCCTTAACCTAGTGAACTAAGCTATAGGCCTACATCATGGGCTGGATAAGAAGCAGTCTACCTGCTTCAGAACTGGATAATAGTTGCTTTATTTGCCTCATAAAATAGTCTAGTCTATATACTTTCATTCTTGTTATTTTTGAAAGCCACAACTTTAGGACAACACCTTCGTAGACTAGAATATTTGGGAAATAAAATGCTCTTCCTAACTTTAAATTCTCTTTAAGCTTTTAGGTCTAGTAGGAGGATAGGTTATTGGCCATTTTAGTCTTCAACAGCCCGCATGGATCATTTTATTTCTTAATAAGCTTAAACTTGTCATTGGATTTTTCTTTAGGCTATTGATATTGTTTGTTCTCTCTCATTATTAGACCTCTGGCTAACTTACGTTTTTAGGCTATTCAAATAACCTTTTGTGATGGAACCCATTGTTTGATTGGAGGGAAAGCCATGCATAAAACAATGAAGCGTAGCCTTCAGTCATATTCAATCATAGCCTATCGACTGAAGAGTTTTTTTTATTTTAAGCTTTTTAATTTTTTATAAATGGCTAGACACAAGATCGTTAAGGAGTGTCTGTTATTTAAAAAAAAAATGGTATAGGCTAAATGCCCATGCATCCGACAGAGAGAGAGAATCAATATTTTCCGAATGGACATTCTTGCGCTGCTTTGGTGGAAATATCTGCTCTGTCGAGCCTACATTCCTTTCTTGCGTTGTATAGACTATATAATATATGTATTTAAATAGGCTATACCAAATAGGAATGGTAATATTTCTCAGAATTTAACTTCTGTGCTACACTGCTGAGCGCCCCAGTGACCCCAAACTTTTGATACACATACACGTACGTACACTACCGTTCAAAAGTTTGGGGTCACTTAGAAATGTCTAGAAGGTCAGCATCCCGGAGTTGCCTCTTCACTGTTGACGTTGAGACTGGTGTTTTGTGGGTACTATTTAATGAAGCTGCCAGTTGAGGACTTGAGATGTCTGTTTCTCAAAGTAGACACTCTAATGTACTTGTCCTCTTGCTCAGTTGTGCACTGGGGCCTTCCACTCCTCTTTCTATTCTGGTTAGAGACAGTTTGCGCTGTTCTGTGAAGGGAGTAGGACACAGCGTTGTACGAGATCTTCAGTTTCTTGGCAATTTCTCGCATGGAATAGCCTTAATTTCTCAGAACAAGAATAGACTGACGAGTTTCAGAAGAAAGTTATTTGTTTCTGGTTATTTTGAGCCTGTAATCGAACCCACAAATGCTGATGCTCCAGATACTCAACTAGTCTAAAGAAGGACAGATTTATTGCTTCTTTAATTAGAACAACAGTTTTCAGCTGTGCTAACATAATTGCAAAAGGGTTTTCTAATGATCAATTAGCCTTTTAAAATGATAAAGTTGGATTAGCTGACACAACGTGCCATTGGAACACAGGAGTCATGGTTGCTGATAATGGGCCTCTGTACGCCTATGTAGATATTCCATAAAAAAATCTGCCGTTTTCAGCTACAGTAGTCATTTATAACATTTAACAATGTCTACACAGTATTTCTGATCAAGTTGATGTTATTTTAATGGACAAAAATGTGCTTTTCTTTCAAAACAAGGACATTTCTAAGTGACTCCAAACTTTTGAAGTGTGCGTGTGTGCGTGCGCGCGTATATCCCGGACTGTGGTGCTGTGTTGAACCAGGCTTGGGCAAGAGGCCAGTGGCAGGATGGTGGTGCCCACCCTGCTGGCAGGCTGTGGCCAGCAGCCCTGCCTGGCTGGTGGGGTGACCGTCACAGATTGGTCACGGTGCTGCGCCCGCCCGCGTCACGTGTGTGTGTGGTGCCAACCGTTTGAGAGCAGAGACTGCAGGGAAATGGTAGCTCAGCCGATGAAGGGGAGGGCAGGTGGGAACTGGAGCTTATTCAGTTTGGTACAATGGTAAGCCTAGCACTTTGCAGGTAGAAATGCAGGCCTAATGACTAGAGCTTGACGAATAGGCCTGTGCCTTATTCTACATGACAGATACATGACAGATGTCTGGTCTACACCGGTGCATTTGTATCTGGTCTACACCAGTGCATTTGTATCTGAATGATCTGTAACTGCACTCTCCTTCTGAGGAAGTGGTGATCTCTGTCTCTCACTTGCTCTCTCACTCAGCACCACCACTGTCATGTTAAGCTCAGTGTGGGTGTCGGGAACAGCCTGTTTTGATCTTCTCACTCATCACGCTTAGTATTAAGTTACCCATCCCGTGCCATAGTGTTGCTGTTTTGTCTACAAAGGACACAATGCAGTTGCCTGGTAAACCAGACGCAGTGGTTTTTGTGGTCGCATAGTCGTTTGCTACAACGCCTTGCTGAAACAAGAAGCAGCAACGTTTCATCACTTTGTCCAAAGTTAATGTTACCACTGAAATGGACTCAACAGCATGTGTCATCTTTTTGAATGCCCGACCGTCCCGTCTTCAGTCAGCTGTTCGTTCCACAACACAAACATCTAAACTGGATAGTTTACCGCCTCTCGTCTCTCCTTATATTGTCAGTTAAATGTAAACCAGGCCTTCTTTTATTTTGCTGCTTTTGGGTAAAGTTTGTCGACTTGAATATGAAGTGTATATATAAAAAAATATTTAAAAAAAATACGGTTTGGACTGTTATTTTCATGATTGTCTTCATCTATAATCGTCAATTACACTGTCACATCCCTAGGCCTACATGATAACATCTTTTGTCCAAAGAATAAAGACTGATGAATCGGTTCCACAGATAAATCGGCCATATTATGTACATAGAATACACAAATATGTCTGCTTCTCCAAGCAAGCAGCCCTGTCCTCATCACATTCTTAACGTTAGCTTGCCAGCAAGGTAGCTGGCTAGCTAGCCAGCAAGGTAGCTAGATAGCTGGCCAGCAAGGTAGCTAGCTAGCTATCTGTGCTACTTATGTGCTAACACTGGACTGGTGACAAAGTGAACACTTGTCCTTGATACAAAGATAACTCTGTTACTGTCTGGGTCTATTATGTTAGCTAGTGGGCTTATTTAGTTAGTTTTCCGCAATCTGCAAAAAGCAAGGCAGTTAGATATGTGCCGTCATTAAGGCCATGTGCTTGTATTCATGATGAGATAAGTAGCAAACGTCAGCTAGCTAGCTAAATTGGAACTTGTGACTAAAACCTGTGCGGTTAGCATTTTCCTGCATAAATGTTTTTAGTCATTAGCACATGCCATTTGCAGTTGAAATGTATAGCCAATACATTTTGTATTGAGAAACAGTGTAATGTACATGTGGTTTCTGTAAGCAAATATTGTTGTAAGGAACAGCTAGCTTGTGGTCAGTGGATATCCTGTAAACCAGTGGTTCCCAACCTATTTTGGTTATTGTACCACCAATTGCATTTTACTCTGAAGTACCCCCTCGTGCATTTTACCAGTAGGACTATGGTCTCATGAGGCTTCTCAAGTACCCCCTGTGGATAGGCCAAGTACCCCTGGTTGGGAACCACTGCTGTAAACCACAGATAAAATGTAAACTTTTATATTTAGTTGAGAAATCGTCATTTAGAATATCTTTTAATCTTTTGGAGCACAATTTGTGTAAAAAAAGGTCTGTTTTTCATTCCATTTCTAAAAAACAATATATTGGCAGATATATCGGTAATCGGTGACTTTTGCCACCCTAAAATCGGTATCGGACCCAAAAAATCCCATATCGGTAGATCTCTAATAAAGACCATAATAAAGACCAGCAGAATTGCATTCTTGTGTAAAGAAATCTTCATAATGACAACGCAAAAAATCTGAGGTGTTTTTGGGCAGAGTATTGGCCTATTATGCTGTGTGCCGTTCACACCAGTAAGGTATGGCCGTTTGTCTGGACTAGAGCTGGGAATTAATAACTGAATGGAGGCCCTGCCGAGTGTGAAGAAGTAGCCTATTTGGATGCGCAGTCACACTCGTCTCCATGACAGCATGGCCATCGTCAGTTTCACGTCTCCATTACCTTAGACTGCTGCCTGGACGCTTCAAGGGCTGTGTAGAGGGACATACCGGTACCAACTTGAGGCTTTAGTCCTACAGTTTTAAAGTGTTAGGGAATGTCATTCCTATGCCTTAGTTTTGGCTCAATCAACACCTGCACATGTTGGATTGGACATTTTTTTAAGTCACCTGATTCTGACTTATTTTTAGGTGGGAAATGCCGCCTAGGTTATTTTTTTATTTTTTTCATTCTGGTCCATTATTGATGTAGCCTATCTATTCACATATCTCAATGCTTTTGTTCAGCTTTTGCAACATGTGAGGTGAAAAGGCTTTTAAAGAACATTATTCCATTTCAGTAGGAGGCTGTCTCTTTCAGACTCGGAGCAATGCAGGAGCAATGCAGTGGAATTAATCTAGAGATCCTCGGCCTGGTTTCCCCTATGGATTATTCCCCCCCAGTCTGATGTGGGCTATTTTGAGCTCCCATCACAAATCCTAAGGAAATGGACAAAGCTTTAGCAGCCTGCAATGCATGGCCATCTGTCTCAGTCTTTAGGAGGCACGGTTGAGGGGCAAGGGTGTCAATATATTTATCAGTGGAAGGTAGCCTATGATGTTGATGATTATCATGGCTTTTTGGGAGTTATGATGTTAAAAGTATGTTTGATTATTATGTTCTTTCAGACCTTTGTGTTGTATGATGATTGGGAGCACACTGACTACAAGCCTAGCTCCTCCTGATAAAACTAGGGTATTGATGTAGCCCATAGGCTTCAGGTAGCCTATTGTTTATACGCCTAGCTATGTGAGCACACAGTATTTTGTGATCTGACAACTGTATAAGCCTAAAAATAATCACAGCTGTTAGCAGCAGTTGGGATTCTCAGCCCTTCTAGAGATAAATTGAGTGTGTGTGGGTTCCAGCCATTAAAACAACAATTCAGTAATTTGTATGTCACCCACTCCAACGGTGGTGGTTGTATTGTATATTGTGAAACCGAAGCTGGCTGTCAGCACGCAGGGTTTCATAGGCGCTGTTGAGTGCCAGAAGGCACCCTGCCAGCCAAATAAAGGTCCTGAGTTAGAAACCTGAGAAATCAGTCTGTATTCTGTAACGCCTCCCTTCTAAAGAACAGGGAGGGGCGTTGTGACAGTCAACGAGCACATTGGGGGTTTCTGTTAGAGTTTCAGGGTCTTGTGCATTTAGGGCACAAGCACATCATAGAAAAACGTTTTGCAACAGATCACAAAAATGTGCGTTTCTTATTGGACAAGTTCAGAAAGTAGCGACCTCCGCTTTAGGTCATCATGCCTATTGAACAAGAACCCGATCTATGTTGACACAGGGTCATGTCTGTAGTGACCCCCAACCCTTCTCCTTTTCGGCGGATAATGGC
Source organism: Salvelinus alpinus (assembly GCF_045679555.1). Classification (NCBI taxonomy): domain Eukaryota; kingdom Metazoa; phylum Chordata; class Actinopteri; order Salmoniformes; family Salmonidae; genus Salvelinus; species Salvelinus alpinus. Next base: position 10,350,032 of record NC_092123.1, read on the forward strand.
AACTCATAACTCAGTCTCATAGAACCCAGACCTGTGAGAGACAGTTGATGTTATCAATGCAGCAGATTGCAGAGTGCTGAAGAAGGTTTGAGAATTTAAAGCGCAGTGTAGAGATTTTGTTTTTCAAGCCCGAATGCGTCATTTCTTTTGCACTGTATCACGCTCGAGATGATCAAAGTGCAGCATTAGGTGTTAGCAGAAGAAAAAGATTGACTTGACTGCATTTTGAATTTAATTGAATCATTTTACTTTTTCCTTATCCCATCCTTCATGACTTGTGAAATGATCTCGATAGTCTCAAAACTGGTGACAATGGCAACACGGACGTAGAAGTTTTCAATAGAAAAAGCCCATATATTTGTTAGGGGTGGTACGCTTAAATATCCAAGGAACATTGGCACGTAACGGTGTTGAGATTCTGTCAGAAGTACTGCGCTTCCTGTGAAATTTCACTGCTGGAGGAAAGACTGCTCATGTATTGCAGCGCTGACCCATTTCCCAGGGATCATTTGGAAGGGGAAAGAGAGCCTTTTATTATCCTGCCTTTGAGTTGCATGCAAAGGTGCCGTCAGTCAGTTCTCCACTGCCTCATCCCTGGGCCTGTATTCATAAAGCATCTCAGAAGTGCTGATTTTAGTATAGTTTTGCATTTTTAATTACAATTAGTAAGAGGGGGGACCTGATCCTAGATCAGCGCTCCTACTCTGAGATGCGCTGTGAATACCGGCCCAAAAGTTTTCATTTTCCTTTTATAATATGTCTCGAGGCATTTTATATCTTCAAGTGGGCTTGCTAACGGAGAAAGCCCTTTGGCTATTCAGAAAATGATTTATTTAACTGCTTCTGAAATGCTTGAGGCCTGTAACTATCTAATCCTCATCAAAGTGTTAAAATCTGATGCTTGATAATTGACAAAGCTTTGTGGCAACTGATCTGAATAAAAGAATATAGCAATGCAAGGTTTCCCTCATTCTAGAATATCATGAAGCTTATTGGGTCTCTAAATAACAAGTTGAAGCTGTTTCACACATAATGAAGTCCAGACTTATCGAAGTGAGTGTGTTTGTCCCAACATTGAGGTTCAGAAACACATCATATATGTAGCTAGGTTAATCTGTTGTTTTTGGAACATGGTGTGTCTGTCTCAGCTGGCAGCATCACAGGGTGCAAGTAGTCATTACCGTGAGGTAATGTATCTCTGTGGCTACTCTGTGTTCACTTCCTATAGCTAGCAGGGGGGCTTCATAGCGCAGGTCCTTGGGGATCACAGCCCTGCTGGTTTTTGGTTAAACGGTAAAGACTTATTTCAGGAACGACGCGTTCGGTAGGGCATAATGTTCTGATACAGAGTGAGGAATCATGTCAGCTCTTCATGAGATTTGTAGATCTGCAACGTTTAGCTTGTTACACCCTGTTTAGCAGAGTGCATGTTTAGTGCTCTCCAGCAAATCAGTAACATCAATAGATCAAGTGCCCCCAAAATATTATATCAAAATCATTGCCCTTGTTCTGAAATCCACACTAGCGTATCACTTAGAATACAATGCTTTATTCTAAGTGGTAGGCAGCCAATGCTGCTAGTATGGACATTGGACAAAATTCTTTGTGAGTTGGGCCACCCTACAGCCTGCCCTGGATCTTCCCGGCGTCCTCTCTGTTGCCACCTGTTCTGTCATCCCGAGCCACACTGCACGGGCGCTGTTAGCATCTGCGCACCCCAGACCATCGGCCAACCTGATGGGATTAGAGCTCTGATGAAAGGAGACAGTAGGGGAGCACTGTGTGCCTCCTATGAATAATTATATTTTATTTCAGCGCCTGGCCTTTCAACAGAGCCAAAGTTACCTGGGAGCTGCTGTCTCCCTCTATCTAGCTGCTTCTGCTGCAGGAAATGGCTAACTAGCCTCGTAAGCCCAGGGTTTGGGAGGATGGCCACACAACACTAATGGCTAGCCATTGTCTCAAATATCTTTTGATCGGTGAGGCCACAGAGATGTAGGCCTATAGTTTCAGGCAGCACTGCCGTTAGAATTTTTGCTCAATTGGCAGCGTTTTACAATCTGGCATGAAAAAAAGTAAACGTGAGAAGCGCGTCGGGCAATCGAATGCATAAACAGGCCTATGTTTTTCTAAAAACAATTTTTTGTAAAGGAACTCAGTCCAGCTTTAAGAATGCACAAGGTGCAATTTGGAATTGGGTAGTGCATCATCAGTTCCTCTTGTCATGTCAGTCATTGTATACCTTAGAGCTATTTATAACTTGTCAGAAATGTCCAGATCAACTAGCCCATGTCAGCTAACGATTTTTTATTTCGTTTTTTTATCCCATAGTTATTGTTGTAATTTTCTAGTCACTCATATCACATGAATACACATTAGACATGGCAAAATGTATAGAATTGCAAGAAAATGTGCTTTAAAACTGCAAAAGGTTTTTTGTACCCCATGACAAAATGTGCTTAATTGCAGGACATAAGCTTTAAACCTGCAAAATTCTGTCCACCAACAAGAGTGGTGTGAACAGTTTGTGTCATGAACAGTGCCTGTGCCCACAGAAATAGATGTAGCACGTGCACACGGGGGGCGCGGGATGTTCCCCAATGCTGTAAGGGGCGCCCCGAGTGAAAAGGTTTGGGAACTCCTCATCTAGCTAATGATTACCCTATTGGGGTAACCAATGCAGATGAGCAACATCATACTTCAGCCATGTAGCCACGATACTGCGTCAGGCTACAGGGGATAATGCTTATTGCTAAAATAGCACACCTGCCTGATAATATGGACGATGTACAGGCCCTAAAGCTATTGCTTTTCATCTATGTTATTGGGCTAATTTCTGGAGGGGAATATTACATTTTAAACGGTTTAATATGTTAAGGTTATACACTACCGGTCAATTTTTAGAACACCTACTCATTCAAGGGTTTTTCTTTATTTGTACTATTTTCTACATTGTAGAATAATAGTGAAGACATCACGACTATGAAATAAGACATATGGTAGTAAACAAATCAAATTATATTTGAGATTCTTCAAATAGCCACCCTTTGCCTTGATGACAGCTGCACACTCTTGGTATTATCTCAACCACCTTCACCTGGAATGCTTTTCCAACAGTCTTGAAGGAGTTCCCACATATGTTGAGCACTTGTTGGCTGCTTTTCCACTTGTTGGCTGGTCCGACTCATCCCAAACCAATTTGGTTGAGGTCGGGGGGATTGTGGAGGCCAGCTCTCTTTTTAATGGGAGGCATTATAACATTCTCCTTGTATGACTGGTGGAGAAGAGTCAGGTGTGTTTTTTACTCTACTGATGCTGAAAGACAAATTCCAGATACAAATAGCTAGCTAGCTAAACAATGAACCATCATCCCAATCCATAGAGTACTAGCAATACAAACTTATTGTCATAGCTTGCTAAAGTTAACCAAATAGGTTCAATGTTAGCTACCTAACATTAGGCTATAACTAGCAAAACAAATGGCTTTCTGAGATAATATGAATACACAGATCATACACGTAATGTTAGCTAGCGAGCCAGCCACCAAATGTCAGCTAGCTAGCTAACAGTAAGCTTTAACTTGCAATGAAAACAACTTTCTGACTAAATTAGAAACGTATAATGTCTGAATCAACTGTAGTTAGACTCTTACCCGTATACATGGATGAACGCTTTAAGGCAGACTGCAACCCCTTTCATTAAATATGACGACCTGTGTCGTTTTGTTTGTACAGCTTGCTTGGCCTATTGTGTCAAGTCACTCTGGTTCACACTGACCGTGTGCAATGCCATAAGAATCATCAGATGTTTCTCCCTCTCTGTCACGGATACCATAGTTGCCCTTAGTTTGAAGATGTGATCCGCAGACAGGTGTTTTATACAACCGCCTTCTGTGTTCTCTTTTCGACTCCCTCTGCATTTGCAATCAAACACCAGAATTGTATTAATCTCCTTATCATACTCTGCTTCTACCAGACATTCCACTGATTTCAATATTTAACAACTTTATTTGTATTTACAGATGGCATACAAGTTTGTTCAGGCAAATGAAAGCTCAAATGTTCGAGAAGGCATTTCTTCCAAAAAACACATTTTGATTAAAAAAATACAAATAAATGTTAAAATGCCTCTCCTGTAAACATTTACATTACATTTAAGTCATTTAGCAGACGCTCTTATCCAGAGCGACTTACAAATTGGTGCATTCACCTTATGATATCCAGTGGAACAACCACTTTACAATAGTGCATCTAACTCTTTTAAGGGGGGGGGGGTTAGAAGGATTACTTTATCCTATCCTAGGTATTCCTTAAAGAGGTGGGGTTTCAGGTGTCTCCGGAAGGTGGTGATTGACTCCGCTGACCTGGCGTCGTGAGGGAGTTTGTTCCACCATTGGGGTGCCAGAGCAGCGAACAGTTTTGACTGGGCTGAGCGGGAACTGTACTTCCTCAGAGGTAGGGAGGCGAGCAGGCCAGAGGTGGATGAACGCAGTGCCCTTGTTTGGGTGTAGGGCCTGATCAGAGCCTGAAGGTACGGAGGTGCCGTTCCCCTCACAGCTCCGTAGGCAAGCACCATGGTCTTGTAACGGATGCGAGCTTCAACTGGAAGCCAGTGGAGAGAGCGGAGGAGCGGGGTGACGTGAGAGAACTTGGGAAAGTTGAACACCAGACGGGCTGCGGCGTTCTGGATGAGTTGTAGGGGTTTAATGGCACAGGCAGGGAGCCCAGCCAACAGCGAGTTGCAGTAATCCAGACGGGAGATGACAAGTGCCTGGATTAGGACCTGCGCCGCTTCCTGCGTGAGGCAGGGTCGTACTCTGCGAATGTTGTAGAGCATGAACCTACAGGAACGGGTCACCGCCTTGATGTTAGTTGAGAACGACAGGGTGTTGTCCAGGATCACGCCAAGGTTCTTAGCACTCTGGGAGGAGGACACAATGGAGTTGTCAACCGTGTTGGCGAGATCATGGAACGGGCAGTCCTTCCCCGGGAGGAAGAGCAGCTCCGTCTTGCCGAGGTTCAGCTTGAGGTGGTGATCCGTCATCCACACTGATATGTCTGCCAGACATGCAGAGATGCGATTCACCACCTGGTTATCAGAGGGGGGAAAGGAGAAGATTAATTGTGTGTCGTCTGCATAGCAATGATAGGAGAGACCATGTGAGGATATGACAGAGCCAAGTGACTTGGTGTATAGCGAGAATAGGAGAGGGCCTAGAACAGAGCCCTGGGGGACACCAGTGGTGAGAGCACGTGGTGCGGAGACAGATTCTCGCCACGCCACCTGGTAGGAGCGACCTGTCAGGTAGGACGCAATCCAAGCGTGGGCCGCGCCGGAGATGCCCAGCTCGGAGAGGGTGGAGAGGAGGATCTGATGGTTCACAGTATCAAAGGCAGCCGATAGGTCTAGAAGGATGAGAGCAGAGGAGAGAGAGTTAGCTTTAGCAGTGCGGAGCGCCTCCGTGACACAGAGAAGAGCAGTCTCAGTTGAATGACTAGTCTTGAAACCTGACTGATTTGGATCAAGAAGGTCATTCTGAGAGAGATAGCAGGAGAGCTGGCCAAGGACGGCACGTTCAAGAGTTTTGGAGAGAAAAGAAAGAAGGGATACTGGTCTGTAGTTGTTGACATCGGAGGGATCGAGTGTAGGTTTTTTCAGAAAGGGGTGCAACTCTCGCTCTCTTGAAGACGGAAGGGACGTAGCCAGCGGTCAAGGATGAGTTGATGAGCGAGGTGAGGTAAGGGAGAAGGTCTCCGGAAATGGTCTGGAGAAGAGAGGAGGGGATAGGGTCAAGCGGGCAGGTTGTTGGGCGGCCGGCCGTCACAAGACGCGAGATTTCATCTGGAGAGAGAGGGGAGAAAGAGGTCAAAGCACAGGGTAGGGCAGTGTGAGCAGAACCAGCGGTGTCGTTTGACTTAGCAAACGAGGATCGGATGTCGTCGACCTTCTTTTCAAAATGGTTGACGAAGTCATCAGCAGAGAGGGAGGAGGGGGAAGGAGGGGGAGGAGGATTCAGGAGGGAGGAGAAGGTGGCAAAGAGCTTCCTAGGGTTAGAGGCAGATGCTTGGAATTTAGAGTGGTAGAAATTGGCTTTAGCAGCAGAGACAGAAGAGGAGAATGTAGAGAGGAGGGAGTGAAAGGATGCCAGGTCCGCAGGGAGGCGAGTTTTCCTCCATTTCCGCTCGGCTGCCCGGAGCCCTGTTCTGTGAGCTCGCAATGAGTCGTCGAGCCTGTAAAGTAAAGTCGTGACCTGCAACATAAACCTAGTTAGGTGAAACGAGTCACATATACTTCATTTGTCTTACCTTACTTCAAAGTAGCCTAGCCACAATCAGTGCAAAAAAAATGTTTATCAACTTTCTTTCATTGTCCAGTAGCCAAAGGTACAATCTTAGTCATATTAGCAACCCATGCTAGTTATTGCATAGTAGATCTCCCCGCTTTCTAAAGTTCTAATGGATATTTTCATCTGTCACATGAAACCGCACAAATGCGAGCGGTGCCCTTTTGCCAAGTGTTTTCCCGCTAATTCCATAATGGAATGAACATTCACGCGTAACCTACTGCCTTGTGCACATTGCTGCACTTATGTGAAGAAATAATAGTTTATCAACATTTTAAGCTAAACTTTCTGATCTGTTGTATCACTCATTGCTTTTGAAGGTTTAAAAAATGTATCCAATTTTTTAGTCTAGGCTTACTAATATGGATCTATCGTCCCACAACTGTCCCAGAGTCTGTTTGAAAAATAACCATAATCTAAATGTGATTTCTATCATTTGACCGCTGTGGGCGGACGCCCTAATCAGGTTACGCACCCAATACATATGGGTCCGGTAAATGTCTCCAATGTCCAGTAAATTAAAATGCTGCCGGTCAAATGTCCGGTGCCACATTTTCCTAACAGAAACCCTGGCGCACAGGCGTGCGTTATGTAGACTAAACACCTATCCTCTAAGGATATTTTAATGGTAGTTCCCAGTGCCTAAAATCTACCCACCATCTGCTAAATGCGGGTAGATTTTGGCATTGGCGGGTAAGAAGTCTATTTCACCAGTCACGTTGGCGGGTGCATTTCACTCGCATTTGTGAGTAGAAATAGTAAAGTATGATCACATTTATAGTAAAATAAATGCTGTATTAGCTGTTTTCAAAGTATTTGGTTCATAGCTGGTAAATTAATCGCTCAGTCAAAGAACTACAAATCCTATATAGCCTATTCCACCTCACACTGCAACAATGCCTGTCTGGGGGCTGTGCGCATGTGAATAGCTGAGTGAAAGATTAATTTTTGGAAGCGCTGTGCACAGTCATAAAAATTGGTCTAAGTTACTTGAAATGAAAGTCTACTGAAGTGAGACTTTGTCCTTGTGTTTCTTGGCTATTTACATTGTTTTATTCACATTAGAGGTCGACCGATTTAATCGGAATGGCCGATTTTTAATTAGGGCCAATTTCAAGTTTTCATAACAATCGGTAATAAGCATTTTTGGACACCGATTGTGGCCGATTTTTCATTTTATTTATATATATATAAGGCCTAGGAACAGTGGGTTAACTGCCTTGTTCAGGGGCAGAACGACAGATTTTTACCTTGTCAGCTCGGGGATTCGATCTGGCAACCTTCCGGTTACTAGTCCAACGCTCTAACCACCTGCCTTACATTGCACTCCACGAGGAGCCTGTGTGGCAGGCTGACTACCTGTTACGCGAGTGCAGCAAGAAACCAAGGTAAGGTGCAAGCTAGCATTAAACTTATAAAAAACAATCAATCTTAACAATCAATAGTTAACTACACATGGTTGATGATATTACTAGTTTATCTAGCGTGTCCTGCGTTGCATATAATCGATGCGGTGCCTGTTCATTTCATTTCTCATCGAATCACAGCCTACTTCGTCAAACGGGTGATGATTTAACAAGCGCATTCGCGAAAAAAGCACTGTCATTGCACCAATGTGTACCTAACCATAAACATCAATGCCTTTCTTTAAAATCAATACACAGGTATACATTTTTAAACCTGCATATTTAGTTAATATTGTCTGCTAACATGAATTTCTTTTAACTAGGGAAATTGTGTCACTTCTCTTGCGTTTCGTGCAAGCAGTCAGGGTATATGCAGCTGTTTGGGCTGCCTGGCTCGTTGCGAACTGTGTAAAGACCATTTATTCCTAACAAAGACCGTAATTAATTTGCCAGAATTGTACATAATTATGACATAACATTGAAGGTTGTACAATGTAACAGCAATATTTAGACTTAGGGATGCCACCTGTTAGATAAAATACGGAACGGTTCCGTATTTCACTGAAAGAATAAACGTTTTGTTTTCTAAATTATTGTTTCCAGATTTGACCATATTAATGACCTAAGGCTCGTATTTCTGTGTGTTATTATGTTATAATTAAGTCTATGATTTGATATTTGTTAGAGCAGTCTGACTGAGCGGTGGTAGACAGCAGCAGGCTCGTAAGCATTCATTCAAACAGCACCTTCGTGCGTTTGCCAGCAGCTCTTCGCTGTGCTTCAAGCATTGAGCTGTTTATGACTTCAAGCCAATCAACGTCCGAGATTAGGCTGGTGTAACCGATGTGAAATGGCTAGCTAGTTAGCGGGGTGCGCGCTAATAGCTTTTCAAACGGTGACGTCACTCGCTCTGAGATCTTGAAGTAGTTGTTCCCCGCTTTTGTGGAGCGATGGGTAACGATGCTTCGAGGGTGACTGTTGTCGATGTGTTCCTGGTTCGAGCCCAGGTAGGGGCGGAAGCTATCTCTTACACTGGCAATACTAAAGTGCCTATAAAAACATCCAATAGACAAAGGTATATGAAATACATATGGTATAGAGAGAAATAGTCCTATAATTCCTATAATAACTACAACCTAAAACTTCTTACCTGGGAATATTGAAGACTCCACCAGCTTTCATATGTTCTCTTGTTCTGAGCAAGGAACTTAAACTTGAGCTTTTTTACATGGCACATATTGCACTTTTACTTTCTTCTCCAACACTTTGTTTTTGCATTATTTAAACCAAATTGAACATGTTTCATAATTTATTTGAGACTAAATGGATTTTATTGATGTATTATATCAAGTTAAAATAAGTGTTCATTCAATTATTGTTGTAATTGTCATTATTACAAATAAATAAATAAAATCGTCCGATTTAATCGGTACCGGCTTTTTTTGGTCCTCCAATAATCGGTATCGGCGTTGAAAAATCATAATCGGTCGACCTCTAATTCACATGCTAGGTTGTTTTTCTATGTTTTGAGTCAACTGCTACGGAAGACAATGCTTCTACGAGTCAGACTCAATCTCACAGGCACAAACATGACGTGTTGCATTACCACGGTAAGGAAAGAAAAGTGACAATGCTTGCTAATAAGACAAGCAAACTAGATGATCACATCGAATAAGCCTGAGTGGGTTTGCCTACTTCCGAACTAAACAGAAATAGTATAGTTATAACTAACCATAGTTATACCACAGGTAGGCTACTTACTTACTATCCAAAGTTACCAAGCCACAGTTGCCGATCAATGAACGACTTGAAGACATCTTGATGTGGTGTTGAATGTAACCTTCTCCGGAGAGTCAAAGGTGTAGTCTTTTCCATCATGAGAAAGCCACAGGTGGGCTGGGAATTGCAGCCCATCCTTCCCACCTGGATGGTCCCTTAAAATAAGTCCCCCTGACTTTGTTTCTGACCCAAGATGTTAGGCTTGGCCTAAGACGTCTTTTAAATAGAAGCTAAATATAATCGTTTTTTCCCCCTCCCCACTCGCTCACAAAGAAGTGCTTTTTTGGATTGGCCTCGGTTTCCTCCCCGACGCAAGTTTCGTTTACCATGGTAATGTGTTATGTTAGCCCCCTGACCTTGGCCTAGCTGTGACTACAGTATGTCAATGCTACCCCCACAATAATGACCAGCAAAATATACATATATACACACTATTTTTTTTGTAATGCATAAACATTACCTTTTGAGCTAGTGTGGTGGGAAAAGAAACAATAGTCAGTGCATACTGCATAATGCCCTTCATATCCAATTACTAGCAACCTTGGTTTGAGGGTATGGTGTGTATCCCCTAGGAGTGCAGAAACCTGAGGAGCCTGACTGAACAGACCATGGATGTAACTAGCTTCCTTAGCTGGCCTGAGGAGGAGGAGGATGAAACAACACGTACATGTATCCCCACAGTGTGAAGGATACCTAGGCTTAGGCTGCCTGTCTACGTCCTAAATTAAGCCCTATTCCCCCCATGTAGTGTACTACTTCTGACTAGCCCTGTGAATACATATGCTGCAATGGAGCGGAGCGATATGGACAAAAATCCATATCACGAAAAATGGACTGAATTATCATGATAATGATAAGTTGAACGATAAATCTATAACATTAATGTGGATCAGTTACGTTACATTACCCTTACAAATGCTACTACTACTTTGCATGTTGTAGCCATCAAATGTCCCATTATAAAGTACCCTTATTTCATTTCAAACTTTCCGTTTCTCTAGTGTAGATTACATGTCGTAACTCTCCATATTAGCAGCCTTATTTCAAATGTTCCATTTCTCTAGTGTAGGCTTACTTATCATTGCTCTCTTCTCTCCCCTCCATTTCTCTCTCCCTCAACACATTGCTTTCACTAAGAGGCTTATGAAGGTCTTATGGTTAGCGAGGGTTTTTGGGTACCTTACGAAATAGCCTCACCTGTTGGCTGAAGATGATGGGCAAGAAGGATTGCCATTTCACGCGAGAGCGAAACGTCCTGTTTTTCTCCATCCTTGAGTGGGCAGGATACTGTTTTTTCCCCCTAAACTGTATCACTGAAATATTTACAAGTTCAACTCCTCGTACCTCCACTAAAGTTGACTTGCAGTATGTTTTTGTGTCATGGAAAGGTTTTTTGGCCAGGAGTCCTAAGGGTAACCTGCCCACTCATTCAGTGTCTTGTAGCCAAGCTATCGGCATAATATTATTCTTGTGAAAATCATTACACAGTAGACCTTACAGGTTTGAACATAGACAGAGACAACATAAAATACAATTTAGCTTTCTTTAGGATGTTTAACAGAAATTGAAGTAGGCTAAACTCTGAAGAGAGACTGGGTTGGGTTATATTTCCCTGTGGAGACAATGTGATTATTCACTTCACGCTGACTGCATCTTTTTTTGCATGAGAATCTTCTTAGCAGCAGGGATTTGTCAGCTTTGATACATTTTGTTTGTCTCTCTCCGCATAGATCTTGGCACACGTTTCAGGGCGCAGTTCTATCTCCTGCTGTTTAATCAAAACAAACTTGAATCAAAGTGGTCACATTATAGCAGGTTATTTGTAACGCACTGCAGCAAGGAAAGAAGGTTGTCTATGGTGTGTGTTTGTGTGGTGTGCACATGGTTTTGGATGCAGATGGCAGAGACATAAGGGTTATCCATGAGTTCATCTGACTTTACGTAAGTTGAAAAAGGGCTTAGTTGACAAGATCTCGGACTATCCCTTTAAAAGCTCATCTTGGCAAAGTGTGGCGCGGTGCAAAATTAATATAGGGAAAACATTGGATGGCTATAGCTACAGTAGCTAACACCCGCCTTGGGAATGCCCATGTAAATACTCCTCCTTTTACTTCTGGAACTGCGGTGTTTTCTGACTCTTGAGTGCCTCTTAACAGCCTTCTGTCTCCTCCTCTCTTACAGAATGCAGCTTGGCCAGTCAACCCGGTGGGAGTGACTGATAAAGATGGGCCAAAGAAGTAGAGCCCACTGGTGAGGAGTGGTGAAGAGTCCAAACAGAACCATAGCGGCTAAACTACCCCGAGCGCCACCATGCCCCGCCTCCCCTTCTGAACTCTCCTCCCACTCCGACTCAGTCCCTTCCACCCCCTGTCCCTCACGCACAGACACAGTCACTCTTGCCAGTCGAGCTGCGGGCCGCGCTCGCCATGGCCTCAGCCTACCTGTGGAAGTTGTCGTCCCAGAAGCTGGGGTTCTTCCTGGTGAGCTTTGGCTTCATCTGGGGCATGATGCTGCTCCACTTCACCATCCAGCAGCGGGCCACGCACGAGAGCAGCACCATGCTGCGACAGCAGATCCTGGAGCTCAGCAAGCGCTACATCAAGGCCCTGGCCGAGGAGAACCAGAGCGTCATGGACGGGCCCTACGTGGGAACCATGACAGCCTATGGTGAGTACCGAGCACTGCACAAGTAGTGTTCTCCGCTTTGCAAAGCGGTGGTTGTGAGAACTCTGAATTTGCTCAATGGTACACTGGGAATGTTCCATTCATACCCTTGGAATGTTTTATTGAATGGAATTCTGATTTGCCAGTTGTTGGTAGTGCTGCAATATTTGATCAACCTCAGTTAGAGAACACACTGTTAATGAATAAGAACAGGCTGAATTGATTTACTATGTAGGCTAAGTAGAAGTGCCTTCAAAGTCAAAATAGCCAGCCCTATACATCCTCTGACATACAGGTCATACAAAATGCATAATGTCGGCTATTTATAAGCGTTTATATTTTAATTGTATTGTGGTTGTAATGCAACCATAGACAACGGGGAAGACAAGAAAGAGGACAAGAGAGAAAATGTACATTTTGTCTACAGCAGGGTGCTGCCTCATTGGATAGAGGAAAGTAAATTATTAGGGGGCTAGCCAGCCAGTAACTTGACTTGCGCAAACAAAGGTGAGTGATTACGCTGATGCAGCTGCTTTCCCGCCATAACCTATTAACGCCTCGCGAACAGCCATCAATAAGTTATTCATGCCGTTAATAGACCCGTTTGGGTCAATGAGAGGCTTCATTAGAAACATGAGATTGGAATTGATTACGCTGAATACATTCTAATGGGCGGCGAAAAACAAGAAGATGCTGTAAAATGACCAGGCAACCAACCAACCGTCACTGGTCCTGGAAAGTAGCGCTCTGAAAAGGCCATGCCTAATATGATTTGTCTTAAAAACTCTCTTAGCCTGTAAAATTCAATTTATCGGAGTTTGTTAGGCAGGAAGCCTCCCGCCTATCTCAGACACACCGAGTAGGCCTATCAACCTCAGTTCTTCTGCCACAGTCTGCTAATCGCCAGACCTCAAGAGTACTGACTGGCGAACACGGAGCATTTAGCTGCTCTTGTTCCCCTTAGGGTCTGTGTTAAAACATTGATGCAGAGTGTTGAAGCATCTGCCTTTGTGAAACCCTTGGTCGTACAGATCCGGTATGCGTCCCAAATGGCATCCTATTCCCTATTTACTATGGGCCCTATCAAAAGTAGTGCACTAAATTAGGAATAAGATGCCATTTGTGATGCAACCGAGATGTCTGTTGTTCTAGCAGCCTAGTGCTCTCCGACCCGTTTTAAAGGACCTGGAGGAGGGTGTTGAAAGAAATCCTAAGCTTTATCCCAGACCTGTATAATGATATCAGCTCAATGTAATAGGCTAATTGCTTAATCGTGTCATTAATTATCTCCAGAAAAGCATGAAATGAGTTGCTGCTGCAAACACTATTATTCGGGAGGCAATGAGACAAAAGATCTGTGATATGGTCTCATCAGAACAGATTCATAATATTCTGTCAATTGCCTGAACTTTAATTTAAATGAATAAACTTTATTAATGCATCAGGTGGAGTAAATATTTATATGATGTAATAATGTTAGTATATAACTGATTTTTTAAAAATCCAGCTGTAATGAACTAAAACATTACATTGGACAAGGCAGTCTTTCCCTCGTTAGATTTTCCAGGCGGGCGCAAAAGCTTCCACGCCCCCTGGCATCGAAAATGCAAATGGAAACCTGTGGAAGCCAAACCCTTATTTGGCAACAAAGCTAGCCGTTGAAACCCGTGTCAGATATGCATTGGTAGGGAAAACACTAATATTGAGTCAGAAGATGTTGTTGGGGCATTGTGTCCTGTCTTGACCTAGGTCTAAAGAACCAGTCTGGAACCAGTTTATAATGGACTGGATGAAACCAGTTTCCCTGTTTTTGTTGTCTCTCATTTGAACATGTCTCAATCTTAATGTACTTCTTGAGACTGGAACACTGTTTACTCTCTGCCATAGAAATATAATGATATGGTCAAGGAAGCCTCTTTTTATGCTTTTGATTAAATAAAAGTAGGAATGGGAAAAATTGCCTCATGCTGCAGTATTTGTACACCCTCTGCAGATCTAGGATTCATCTCGATATGACATTAATGCATTTAAGGGGAATTATGACTTCCTCTCTGCTCTCAGTAAATTACCCATAAAATCTGAGTGCACATTAATTAAATATTGTGTCAAGATTGAATCGGTCTGGTGGTTTATGTGGTGCATTGAACATTGTTTATTCGTTTGAGTAGATGGGAATTTGGACTGAAGAGAGAGAAGCACTGAACTAAACAATTCCAGCCAACCTGTTTCCACGCTTTCCTTTTGTGAGACGAGAGTTATAAAGTTTATAACTATCTGGATTGACGAAAACCCATCTTTCATAAAGCACGTTGATGAGGAAGTTAAGAAATTAAGAATTAAAAGGAGCTTATTTTATAGGAAAAATTCATTAAATAGCATAAAACAAATGATTTAGTCAACGTTCATACCGGTTATAGACTACGGCGTTATTGTATATCTGAATGCAGCTGCCACTGTATTGAAGCTATTAGACACAGTTTATCATAGCAAACTACACTTTATTACAGGCGATAGGTTCAGTACACATCACTGTATTCTGTATCAGAAAGTACAGTAGGCTGGTCCTCTTTGAAGTCTCGTAGATCGATGGATTTTACTCGTTGTTTCTAAAGCCCTCCTGCATAAACTTCCACCATACCTTACTTCATTGTTAACTTAGACGTACAAGAGATCAGATCACACCCGGTCTCAGGGATGGCTAACTCTAGAGTTCCCTTCCATCTCCACTGAGTTAGGTCAATCTGCTTCAACTTTTTTTGCACCTTACTTGTGGAATGATCTCCAAGGCTCTCTAAAATTGGATGAATTGGTGCCTCTTGGGCAATTCAAAAGGCTGATTGAGGACCTTTTTACTGAAGAATGTGTTTTCAATGATTATGTATTGCTTTTTGTGTATATCGATGTGTATACAGGGCTTATCTGTGAAAGAGACCTTGATCTCAGGACACAACATCGGGAGTGTGTGTATTGGTTGGACTCCCTGAGTTGTGCATCGTTCTGGTGGGTGGCTACAAAAAATAGCCATTTTATTTCTTTTTTATTTCACCTTTTATTTAACCAGGTAGGCCAGTTGAGAACAAGTTCTCATTTACAACTGTGACCTGCTAAGATAAAGCAAAGCAGTGCGACAACAACACAGAGTTACACATAAACAAACGTACAGACAATAGAAAAATCTATAAACAGTGTGTGCAAATGTAGAAGAGTAGGGAGGTAAGGCAATAAATAGGCCATGGAGGTGAAATAATTACAATTTAGCATTAACACTGGAGTAATAGATGTGCAGATGATGATGTGCAGGTAGAGATATTGGGTGCAAAAGAGCAAGAGGGTAAGTAATAATATGGGGATGAGGTAGTTGGGTGTGCTATTTACAGATTGGCTGTGTACAGGTACAGTGATTGGTAAGCTGCTCTAACAGCTGATGCTTAAAGTTAGAGAGGGATATATATAAGACTCCAGCTTCAGTGATTTTTGCAATTCCAGTCATTGGCAGCAGAGAACTGGAAGGAAAGGTGGCCAAAGGAAGTGTTGGCTTTGGGGATGACCAGTTAAATATACCTGCTAGAGCGCGTGCTAACGGTGGGTGTTGCTATGTTGACCAGTGAGCTGAGATAAGGCGGGGCTTTACCTAGCAAGGACTTATAGATGACCTGGAGCCAGTGGGTTTGGCAATGAATATGTAGCGAGGGCCAGCCAACGAGAGCATACAGGTCGCAGTGGTGGGTAGTATATGGGGCTTTGGTGACAAAACGGATGGCACTGTGATAGACTACATCCAATTTGCTGAGTAGAGTGTTGGAGGCTATTTTGTAAATTACATCGCCGAAGTCAAGGATCGGCGGGATAGTCAGTTTTACGAGGGTATGTTTGGCAGCATGAGTGAAGGAGGCTTTGTTCAGAAATAGGAAGCTGATTCTAGATGTCATTTTGGATTGGAGATGCTTAATGTGAGTCTGGAAGTAGAGTTTACAGTCGAACCAGGCACCTAGAATATGTGGACAAATACAAATACCTAAGTCAGAACCGTCCAGAGTAGTGATGCTAGTCGGACGGGAGTGTGCGGGCAGCGATCGGTTGAAGACCATGCACTTAGTTTTACTAGTGTTTAAAAGCAGTTGGAGGCCACGGAAGAAGTGTTGTATGGCACCGAAGCTCGTTTGGAGGTTTGTTAGCACAGTGTCCAAAGAAGCGCCAGATGTGTACAGAATGGTGTCGTCTGCGTAGAGGTGGATTAGAGAATCACCAGCAGCAAGAGCGACATCATTGATATATACAGAGAAAAGAGTCGGCCCGAGAAGTGAACCCTGTGGCACCCCCATAGAGACTGCCAGAGGTCCGGATAACAGGCCCTCCGATTTGACACACTGAACTCTATCTGAGAAGTAGTAGTCGAGAACCATAACACAGTATAGCTGGCTTAAGCCCAAAAAAACCTGTCAACAAAATAATATTTATAATCTCTAGGAACTCTACTACACCAGACATAAAGTGATAGCGAGGGACACATTTCACTTTGTGTATGGTAAGTATAGTTCCTCGAGATTATAAAAGCATTACATCACATCATGTGGTTACTTGGCAATGGTAATATAGTATATGTAAGGTCACTATAATTACAACATGCATGCATTTCTTACATCTGTCATCAGCTCACATCAGTGTTGTGGGATTTGTGCATGTGGACTGTGATGTGATAATGTGTAATGTCACTAGGCCAAGAGCGAGCACACAGCTGCATAGAAATATGGATTAGTCTGCCCATCTGTCAGTCCGTCTCTAAGCAAATGAAAATCTCTGTGGATTTGTACACCACGTATCAGAAAATGATGGGAAAGTCATTTTAGTGCGTTGTCTCCAATATAATGTATTTTCTTTGGAAGTATTGCTTTCATTCGACTCTTTGAATGCACCAATTTGTAAGTCGCTCTGGATAAGAGCGTCTGCTAAATGACTTAAATGTAATGTAAATGTTTTGTAATATCATTTTTTTTGCGTAGTTTCAAAATACTGTACAGTATGTTTAAAACTCTCATGTTGATTTTATGGAGCTCCCATCTATGAATTTTGAGTGGTTACATTTCCCAAGCCCCATCTCAGTTTACCAAACAAAGTGACAGGGTCAGGCTGTTGAAATTACAGATTGTGTCTTTAAAAAAAAAAAACTTCAGTTGATGTTGACCCACTTTGCTCACTGAACCAAGTTTATTAAACATCTGGGCTGGTTCCTCATTTTACAATCGTGCAAATTAGTCTGAATTTGAATTGTATTTATTAACTGATAATGGTTCTCTTAGTTTGCTTGGTCTGCTGTTGTCTGTTTTGTCTACTCACTCAGTATGTTTAGGCTGCAATTATTGAAACGGGGAAGTTGTTTGTAGGTCGGTCTCTTGAAAGACGAAGCTTGGCTGACGATGAGGGTCACTGAAATAATGAGCACACAGGTTGGCACCTTATTTCCTTTTATGGTGCACTTCATTTGACCAGAATCCTATCGGCCCTGGTCAAAAGTAGTGCACTATATAGGAAATAGGGGGCCATTTTAGGACACAGTCACAGTTTGTCTCCATGCTCATCATGTACCACGCATCGGCTCATGTAGACATTTGCGGACATGAGTGAGGACATGACTCGGCTAACACAGTTGGTATCTGTAAAGCGCTGTGACTGCTATCTACGCTTTGCTCACTCCCTATGGGTGCCTCTGTGGAGAATGAACGTGTCAGGCTTTCACATGCATATTTCAACTCTCATGTTTCATTTTGAAACGTTTTGCTTAGGGAATGAAGACCGAGTCAAATTATCTTTTTTTTTTGTTGCAGACAGGTGGTAACGATGACTGGGGAGTTGGGGACTATAAAACAGTAAAATTACAACCATACGTCAATTCTGTTCTGTAACAGTAGCTTTTAATAAAGGTGGGTGTCTAGAAAAGGATCTGAACCAAAGAACTTGGATAAGTAATAGAGGTCGACCGATTATCATTTTTCAACGCCGATACCGATTATTGGAGGACCAAAAAAGCCGATACCGATTAATCGGCCATTTTTTAAAAAAAAATTTTGTAATAATGACAATTACAACAATACTGAATGAACACTTATTTTAACTTAATATAATACATCAATAAAATCTATTTAGCCTCAAATAAATAATGAAACATGTTCAATTTTGTTTAAATAATGCAAAAACGAAGTGTTGGAGAAGAAGGTAAAAGTGCAATATGTGCCATGTAAGAAGGCTAACGTTTAAGTTCCTTGCTCAGAACATGAGAACATATGAAAGCTGGTAGTTCCTTTTTAACATGAGTCTTCAATATTCCCAGGTAAGAAGTTTTAGGTTGTAGTTATTATAGGACTATTTCTCTCTATACGATTTGTATTTCATATACCTTTGACTATTGGATGTTCTTATAGGCACTTTAGTATTGCCAGTGTAACAGTATAGCTTCCATCCCTCTTATAGCTTCCATCCCTCTTCGCAATGCTTGAAGCATTGCGAAGAGCTGCTGGCAAAACGCACAAAGGTGCTGTTTGAATGAATGCTTACGAGCCTGCTGGTGCCTACCATCGCTCAGTCAGACTGCTCTATCAAATCATAGACTTAATTATAACATAATAACACACAGAAATACGAGCCTTAGGTCATTAATATGGTCGAATCTGGAAACTATCATCTCGAAAACAAAACGTTTATTCTTTCAGTGAAATACGCAGCCGTTCCGTATTTTGTCTAACGGGTGGCATCCATAAGTCTAAATATTTCTGTTACATTGCACAACCTTCAATGTTATGTCATAATTACGTAAAATTCTGGCAAATTAGTTCGCAATGAGCCAGGCGGCCCAAACTGTTGCATACACTCTGACTCTGCGTGCAATGAACGCAAGAGAAGTGACACAATTTCACTTGGTTAATATTGCCTGCTAACCTGGATTTCTTTTAGCTAAATATGCAGGTTTAAAAATATATACTTCTGTGTATTGATTTTAAGAAATGCTTTGATGTTTATGGTTAGGTACACGTTGGAGCAACGACAGTCCTTTTTCGCGAATGCGCACTGCATCAATTTATATGCAACGCAGGACACGCTAGATAAACTAGTAATATCATCAACCATGTGTAGTTATAACTAGTGATTATGATTGATTGATTGTTTTTTATAAGATAAGTTTAATGCTAGCTAGCAACTTACCTTGGCTTCTTACTGCATTCGCGTAACAGGCGGGCTCCTCGTGAGGCAGGTGGTTAGAGCTAGTTAACTAGTTAACCGTAAGGTTGCAAGATTGAATCCCTGAGCTGACAAGGTAAAAATCTGTCGTTCTGCCCCTGAACAAGGCAGTTAACCCACCGTTCCTAGGCCGTCATTGAAAATAAGAATGTGTTCTTAACTGAATTTAAAAAAATATATATATCGGCAAATTGGCGTCCAAAGTTACTGATTTCCGATTGTTATGAAAACTTGAAATCGGCCCTAATTAATCGGCCATTCCGATTAATCGGTCGACCTCTAATAAGTAACTAAGGTATCACCCATACTACCACCACTGTCTTTAAATCAACGTATCTATGTAATAGTAGTATTTTTATCACAGTTTGGCCCAAAACCGAATTCTGATTGTTCTGATGCTGTGAATTGTACTTGCTTTTCTGACAGTAAGTTTATCTATCGCATGGATTTAGCCCACCTATGTTTTCACACCTATTACACTACTTGAATGCAGGCTGTCCACACTCTGCCCTGAACCATGCATTTTAATTTCCCCGTTTTAAGCTGGCTTAATTAATTGCAATGTTCCGTGCCTGTTGGAAAGACAGAATATTTCATTTGTTAACACAAACCTCGTTGTGCTTTGGGCACTCATTGCAAACATGCAGAGGAATGTTCATTGGCTGCGACTTGTAAAACATTAATTAGCTACACACACACACAGATCAGCCATGTGGGGAGATGGCCTACTCTACCTTGTCCAGGTTTGGGAGAGATAGATGGAGTGTGTTTGGTGTTTGGACCGGGGACAGTGTGTTTGGTGTTTGGACCGGGGGCAGTGTGTTTGGTGTTTGGACCGGGGGCAGTGTGTTTGGTGTTTGGACCGGGGGCAGTGTGTTTGGTGTTTGGACTGAGGGCAGTGTGTTTGGTGTTTGGACCTGGGGCAGTGTGTTTGAACCTGGGGCAGTGTGTTTGAACCTGGGGCAGTGTGTTTGGACCGGGGGCAGTGTGTTTGGACCGGGGGCAGTGTGTTTGGTGTTTGGACCGGGGGCAGTGTGTTTGGACCGGGGCAGTGTGTTTGGACCTGGGGCAGTGTGTTTGGACCGGGGGCAGTGTGTTTGGACCGGGGGCAGTGTGTTTGGACCGGGGGCAGTGTGTTTGGTGTTTGGACCTGGGCCAGTGTGTTTGGACCGGGGGCAGTGTGTTTGGACCGGGGACAGTGTGTTTGGACCTGGGGCAGTGTGTTTGGACCTGGGGCAGTGTGTTTGGACCGGGGACAGTGTGTTTGGACCTGGGGAAGTGTGTTTGGACCTGGGGCAGTGTGTTTGGACCTGGGGCAGTGTGTTTGGACCTGGGGCAGTGTGTTTGGACCGGGGGCAGTGTGTTTGGACCTGGGGCAGTGTGTTTGGACCTGGGGCAGTGTGTTTGGACCGGGGGCAATGTGTTTGGACCTGGGGCAGTGTGTTTGGACCTGGGGCAATGTGTTTGGACCCGGGGCAATGTGTTTGGACCTGGGGCAGTGTGTTTGGACCGGGGGCAATGTGTTTGGACCTGGGGCAATGTGTTTCTTTCTCTCTGTCTGTGTTGATGGAGGCTAGGCCGGGCGGTTTCTGCTCAGCGCATAGTGTTTTCTGAGGACACAATCTATTGTGTGCAATTATGTTCAGCCTGATGCAGTGGCAGCTCCACTCCAGGGCTCTGTCCCAAATGGTACTCTATTCCCGACATAGTGCACTGCTTTGGACCAGAGTCATATGGGCCCTGGTCAAAAGTACTGCACTATATAGGGTGTCATTTGGGACAAAGTCCAACTTTCCAGTTGATTTCTTCCTTGTCTTACGCAGCGGCGCTCCCTCCCAGCATCTGCTTATCTCCGCCCCACGTAGCCGTGTAGAGCAGACAAAACGCTGCAGCTTCCCTTTCTCCCTCACGCCAACTCTCCTCCCCATCCCTTCCCTCGCTCCCTGACCACGGCGCCGCACACAGGCCTGTTTCCCTCCACGCTGTCTTTCTGCCGCGATAGGGAGTGACATATCAAATGCGACACGCAGCCAGAGAAATTGCACCGCAGTCGCCGCGCTGACGTGTGACAGACGGGGTGCGATCGCTGTCTTCACGGCTCCACCACCTCATGGCATGTTAATAAGGTTGACGACATTCCGGGATATTCTTGGCGGCGGGAGGAAAGGAAAACATTTCAAGAGCAGAAGGGACATGTCATATTTCAATTTCTTAGTAGCTACTAATGATGTGACAAAATGTCTCGCAAGTCAAAATTGATCAACTGTTTTGTGACAAGATCTTCGGTCATACCAATAAACAATATGTTAAGCATGTTGGATTTAAAAAAAAAGCTGAGTTCTATGCAAACTACTGAAATTGAAACCAATGCCAAAATGTGTGTTGCACTTGCAAGTCAACATCGATCAACCGTGAGATCTTACGAATCGTTACACTTTATTCAGTTGCTTTGAGCTGCGTAGAGCCATGGAGGCCCTGGTCAAAAGTAGTACTCCATAGGGAATAGGGTTCCATTAGGGATGCAGCCTTGATGTCCTCATGGCTGCTGGAGGGTAAATATCAGATAAACACCATTAGGACACTGAAATGCCAAGCCCTGCATACCAAGTCCTGAAATGCTACTGAAACAAACAGAGATGATGTCATTGTGAATGTCAGCTCACTGTGTCCTTTCTATCCCATCTCACCTCTTATTGGCTAGCTACTGGGCTAAGTCCCAATTATCTCTCCTTCCTCCCAAAATATGCATTTGTTCACTTCACTGATTTGAAAGGAGATGAGTGGTATAAGAAACATGGTGGAAACTCCCGCTAGCCCATGCCTCCACCAATCAATCCAATGCTCTTAGATTTGTGAGAAGTAGTGAACGAGTGCACACTTCAGGAAGGAGACATTATTGGGACACACCTATTGTGAATGCCAGTTTACGTTAGTGTCTTTTCAATCCCATCGTCCATCCCACCTTCTTTTGGCTAGCTACCGGAGTCAGGAGATGTCGTTAGAAATGCACAGACCAAAATGAAGCAGCAAGGTCATTCTCAGACACCCGCCAGCTCAGTTATACATTTAAATGAGTCCTTTAACGGACAGCATGAAATCCAATGACTTAATGGGGTCGCTGAAATAAGCTGATCCTCTCCCCTTGTTTTTCATTTTTCAGAGGAAAGCCAATAAGAACGGGCCGTCTCAGTATACAAGGCATACTCAGATTACTCACGCCATAACGATATATTGATTAGCCTAGTTATGAAGACAAAAATAGAAAAGCATTTTCTTTGACCGGGACTGTGGAGAGCGACTCACTGGTATGATATCACTATGCGGTAATTTCCTCCTTGTCCTTCAAAAAGTCAATCTGAGATTTGAAAATGACGATTCATGAGATCAATTAAAATGATAGGAAAATGAAAGGGAAATATAGATAACACTGTACTGTATATTTTAGCCTCAAGTTAAGTTAGCTGGTTAGCAGTAAGACTGATATGAGGTATCTATGCTTCATGCTATATTGTGTTTCCCTATTACAGATCTGAAGAAGACCCTGGCGGTGCTCCTGGACAACATCATGGTACGGCTGGGCAAGCTGGAGTCCAAGGTGGAGAACATCTACAACAGCACGGGGGCTAACCTGACCAACGGCACCAGCACGGCCACCCCCAGCGCCTCCAATGCGGAGAAGGTCAACGTGGCAGGTGAGGCTCACTCTCTCCCTCACTAGCTTATTTTTTTTCTCCCGAAGATAGCTGAATCTTCATTTATTGAAGACATTCAAAAACAAGACATTGCTCCTTGAAAATCCCCAGTCCTAGTTCTGGAACATGTCAAAGTAACAAGACATAGACCTATAGCAGGGGTGTCTAGCTCAATTCCTGGAGTTGCTGAGTGTCTGCGGGTTTTCGCTCCTCCCTTGTACTTGATTGACCAATTTTAAGGTCATTTATTAGTTAGGAGCTCACCTGGTTTTCTAGGTCTGGACACAAATTGAAAGAAAATAACAAAAACAAACTAGCAGACACTCAGTTCTCCAGTGAATCTGATGGGAACTTAGGTGAATAGTGTCATTTATGCTGGTAAGAATAGAGTTGTGCTCTGAGCCTGCATTGAAATGGCTCTATTCACCCTAGTTACCCCTCTGTCCTTGTGTGGCGACAGAATATGGTCGGAATTAGATTATGACGATTGAGTTACAAAGTGAGCGTTCTACTCTTGAGAGAGCTAGGCCCATTCCGCTCAGGCTTCAGAACGTTTCTTAAACAAAATAAAGAATGTTTAACTCGGGCCTCCTTTCTGTGTTAGGATAATTTAATATATTTTTTAGTAAGTATACTGCTGCCATCTTGGGCTGTATCAGTGACAGTTCCCTGCTAGCTGTGTCGGGGAGGACATTGTGGTCCTTCTGCACTGCAGCAACCGCCACTTCCTGTGCAACAGCGATAACGACATGGAGGTTATCTCCCATACCACATTAACGGTGCACTGATATCTCAATCCCACCCTTTGTTAACCAATGGAATGCTCTGGCTTCGGACTAGTCAAAGGAAAGAGACCATACTGGTTGTCTTGACTTCTAACCTGTTAATAGACACACGTATAATTTGGCAGTGTGGTTTGCCCTAACAGTCTGAGTTGTCCCTGAAACACCGCTCCTCCTCTCCACGTCTGTCCTGTGTGGCAGGCAGCCCTGCCAACCCATTTGCTGCTTTCCCCTGGACCATGTGGTGCTGGGAAGGCAATTACCCAGATAGGATCTGGACAGTGAGGGGATCACACATGTATTTCGAGAGGCTGCTAGCTATCAAGGTGGAGAACCCAGGGCCCCAGGAAGAGGTGTAGTGCTCCCCCCTTACCCTGCTGCCACACTGTCTCTGTCAGACAGTTTGTGCCCTGCTCAGCCATGGAGAGATGCCTCTGTTCTGACTATCAGACCTAACTACCGCTAATGTACTGCCTAGACAAAATATGCTGCTTTAACTTCTCTAGGATAGGGGGCAGCATTTTCACGTTTGGATGAAAAGCATACCCGAATTCAACTGCCAGCTACTCATCCCCAGAAGATAAGATATGCATATTATTAGTAGATTTGGATAGAAAACACTCTGAAGTTTCTAAAACTGTTTGAATCATGTCTGTGAGTATAACATAACTTATTTAGCAGGCAAAACCCCGAGGACAAACCATTCAGATTATTTTTTTTGAGGTCACTCTCTTTTCAATGGGTTTTCATTGGGAATCCAGATTTCTAATTGACCTTCTTGCAGTTCCTACCGCTTCCACTGGATGTCAACAGTCTTTAGAAATTGGTTGAGGTTTCTTCCTTTGTGTAATGAAGAAGTACGGCCATCTTGAACGAGGGTCACTTGAAGTGTACTGTTAGATAGAGGCGCGTGACCAGAAAGCTAGCTACAGTTTGTTTTAATCCTGTATTGAACACAGATCATCCCGTCTTCAATTTTAGCGATTATTTACGTGAAAAAATACCTAAAGTTGTATTACAAAAGTAGTTTGAAATGTTTTGGCAAAGTTTACAGGTAACTTTTGAGATATTTTGTAGTTGGAACCGGTGTTTTTCTGGATCAAACGCGCCAAATAAATTGACATTTTGGATATATATCGACGGAATTAATCGAACAAAAGGACCATTTGTGATGTTTATGTTGTTGGAGTGCCAACAACAGAAACTCGTCAAAGGTAAGGCATGAATTATATTTTTTATTTCTGCGTTTTGTGTCGCCCCTGCAGGGTTGAAATATGCTTCTCTCTCTTTGTTTACTATGGTGCTATCCTCAGATAATAGCATCGTTTGCTTTCGCCGAAAATCCTATTTGAAATCTGACATGTTGGCTCACAACAAGTGTAGCTTTAATTTGGTGTATTGCATGTGTGATTTCATGAAAGTTAGATTTTTATAGTAATTTATTTGAATTTGGCGCTCTGCATTTTTACTGGCTTTTGGCCAAGTGGGACGTTAGCGTCCCACATATCCCAGAGAAGTTAATCACTGTAAATATGCACATTTTGGTATAATCATGAAGTAAACATCTTTATCTCCCGAATTCAATTGTCGCAACTAGATAGCTTTACAAAGTGTTCATTTTAAAACACGTTTCCATCTGACAAAATGCGCTACCATGACATCTCTATTGGGGGTAGCACATTTTTAGTGGGTAGGTCAGTTTCTCAGAATACCTCTCTTCACTAAAGCTACAGCCCAGATGAGCAGGGAGCAAACGAACATGTCACGTCTGGCCAGTGCCCGACCCACCTCACAGCTGTGTATGGATGTGGCTGAGTCACCACAACCAGTCAGTCGGAACTCAGAGGGCAACGCCTAGTCCCTTCCTACCTGCTCTCGGAGGTCTTTGACAATGCTTCCTCCATGTAGACTAAATAAAAACGAAATCAACACTTGTTAGGCTTATCTGTTTTGCTGGCACTGGCACAGTTTGGATTTGAGACCAATTCTGCAATTGAATGACCTAACTCATGGAGCCATAGGCTTGTCAGACTGTTGGTGGAGGAGGACCCTTTAACGCATCAGAAAGATGTTCCATCGGAGAAACACAAAATGATGTCAGGTCATGTGACCAGGGAGAGTCTGCAGTGGCCACTCTGCTTCCTTTCAGTAATGAGCAATTGTGAGGTCAGATAAGGAAGTTCATGCGAGTATGTTGTAGTGTCCCTCTTTGTTTGCAGGCTAAGTTACACATTGTATTGTGTAGGCCTAAGTCTGTTTTTTTAAATTCCAAGTCAGTTTTATTTCTCTCTATTTTATGTGGGTGTTTAATGAGAACATGGCTTCACTGTCCTTTTGCAGACCTATTTACACACGGTTTGATCTTTGTATGTTTTATAGTGTAGTGGCGATGTTGCATCCTTCATTTGATGGCAACTTTTAACCAACTGTGGTCTCTGTTAGCCTACTTCTGCATATCAGACCTCTTAATATCTATCTAGAGTCTCCCCTTGGCTACTTTTTGTTTTCACATACTATAGCTGACTGTCCTATAGCCCATAGTGCACAAATGTGGTAGGAAGTTGCTTACAAAGTAAAGTAAGACATTTAAATGAAACATTTCCTAGTGTTTCCTTGTTTGGGGGCACAGTACTGCTCAGGGCCATTGGTGGTTTGCAGACTACTGCGCAAGCCTCCTCCAGACTCTAACATTATTCTGTGACAAATAGCATTACCCGTAGATAAAACCCACACAATACATTCAGTCAACCTTCTTGTTTGTTTGATTATGAGAACAATTTCCAGTAAGCTAAAGCAGAAAAGCCACATAGCATGAATACCTTTTGAGTTCCTTTACCAGGATTCTATGCTATGACAATGCTATTCAGGCCTAGTTTTCACAAATGCTTGTCTTTAGTGTGGATGTCAGTCTGCCATCATCTTTTTCCGTGTTGGTGGGGAAGCATAGCATAACTACTTCTGTTGTCCTATATTATTACTATGTCTTCCAATCTATACTGAACTGAAATATAAACGCAACATGCAACAATTTCGAAGATTTTACTGAGTTACAGTTCATATGAGGAAATCAGTCAATTGACATGAATTCATTAGGCCCACTCCGCCTCAGATGATCCCGCAGGTGAAGAAGCTTGATGTGGAGGTCCTGGGATGGCGTGGTTACATGTGGTCTGCGGTTGTGAGGCTGGTTGGATGTACTGACAAATTCTCGAAAATGACATTGGAGGCAGCTTATGGTAGAGAAATTAACATTCAGTTCTCTGGCAATAACACTGGTGGACATGCAGTCATCATACCAATTGCACTCTCCCTTCAAACTTGAGACATCTGTGGCATTGTTTTTTCAGCTCATGAAACAGGACCAACACTTTACATGTTGCGTTTATATTTGTATTCAGTATATTTTCTTCTATAAGCTCTGAACATCTTCTTACTCCATGTTACATTAGGGGTGTTGCTGGGCTCAAATGTGAGAGCGTCAGAGCATTTCACTGTTTTAAATTACATTTATTTGACAGGGACAGTTCACATTCCCCAACATTTCAGTAAATATGACAGATTTAGCTAGCAGGCTAGTTTCCATCTGTAGTCACTTGAACTCTAGAAGGTCATCTTTAAGAAGTGAATCTGAGAGGTCCTTATCGGGTGGGCCTAAATAGCTGCCTGGGTCTCCTCTCTGTCCAGAGCCACTTGATCTGAGTTCTGAGGGAAAGGCCATCACTCGCCTGGTCTGAGCTTCTGATACCTGGCACATCCACTACACTATCTGGCTGCCACCATTCAGCTCAGCTGGGCCAGAGACACGGAGGATCACAGAGGCTCTTAACAGCACAAGGATGGCTCAATCTTGATTTTCGATCAGCGGGAGAGGATTGATTCAGCCGTACTCAGAACAGCCTTGGTGTGGACATTTGTCTGTCTGCTTCATGTTGATGCAGCCATTCACCAAGCAGTGTTTTCCTCTGAGTGTTAGCGTAGCGCGTTAGCTATCGCTCTGCTGAAATGCAATCATGCTGGTAGAGGGAGGAGGGGATGGGGTGATGAAGGGGGGATGTAAGAGGATGAAAAGCCAGGTGCTGGGCTCCTGGGATCTGGCTGGTTCTCTTCTCGTCTCTCCCCCTAGCAGGCTGCCGTTGAAAGGTGTGGATGTTGCTTTTGACACGGCCGCAAGTTGGGCCTTCTGTGTAATTTGTAACGAGTAGGCTGTTGTTTTTGAGACGCTGCTGGCTGTGAATGCGGACAGAACAGCCCTTTTTCGCCTCAGAATGGCACATCTCTTTGTCTTCTTAATCTTTGTCATCGATCGCTTCACCCCCGACCTAGGACAGACGATGCCGACAATGGACGGAGGGCTAAGGTTTCAGTGATGCCACACGGGACAATGACACCGCTGCCTCCCTGTGTACGGTAACCCTAATGCATCACGGCGCAGCTCAGGCAGGAGTATAATACTGCTTACAATTTAATCTTGCAGACTGTTGCTGTCACAGAGAATGCTTCTCTCTCTGAGGAAGGAATAAGGCACTAAAGTCATACGTCATCAGAGTGCGCAGCTGAACACTATGCTGGAAAATACTCGGTTTGTTAGTTTTGATTAAAACGAAACCGCTATTAATTAAATACGAATACCAAACGTGTTTTTGCGTGGATTCTGCGTGCTGGCTGTACTACAGACACCTGTCATCGGCGTGGGAAAGACTCATTGTTATCTTTTCGTAAAAACAACTGGTTTCAGTAATGAGCCGGGCTGGAAACTAAGGAGATCCTGAGGGAAATCGATGAGTACCAACAGCTTTACGCTATGGAGAAACAACATACTCCATCATGGAAAGATCCGACTACCTCACAAAATAACTACAGACAGACTATTTACTTAGCGTTGAAGTAGAGGCAAGTGCTCTGGTTGGAATCCATGCAACACTGGAAAAGTTGTGTGAGGAGGTAGCAGGGCTGAGGAGTTTGGAGTTTAGCCAGAGTGAAATTCTCACGTTCCAAGGAGAGAACAAGGCACTCACAGCCAAGATAAAAATCCACAATTCCAACATAGATTGTCTACTCAGGGAAAACAGGGTGATGAAGGAGACACTACTAGACATACAAAGTCGTAGCATGCGTGAAAATCCATTTTTTTTCTGGGATTCCTGTGAACGCATCCAATAATCCAGAAGGCGCAATCAGAGAATTCATCCAAGTACACAGACTTGGAGCTCGGAGCTACAAGACCAAGGGTCCCTGACCGATCATTGCAAAATTTGAACATTACCAATAAAAGGAGCTGATCAAAAGCAGGGGAAGGGAGCTTAAAGGGACCAAATTCTGTCTCAATGACCAATTTCCAAGGGAAATGAACGTCGTAGGAGACTGTATCCGGTACAGAGGCAACAGAGGGAGAAGGGTATGCGTGCCTTTCTCATTATGGACAAACTCTCTTATAGATGGACAGCTATTCCCGAGACAGCTCCATAACACCATGGCTGTACTAAATTCTACAGGGACTTCAGGTTATGAAAAAAAGAAAGTTTGGAACTATAAAAATATCAGAACACTATGAAGTGGATATGAACACTCAATTACTACATGCTCGCTTACACTTACGGACTTATACATACATACATACATACATACATACACACACACACACACACACACACACACACACACACACACACACACACACACACACACACACACACACACACACACACACACACACACACACACACACACACACCTGATCTCGCTCTCGTCTCTCACTCTTTCTCTCATTTCTCTTCTCTCACCTCTCTCTCTATGGTTGAACTGTTTTATAATGTAATATGTTTCTTGTTTGTCTATGTTTTTTATGTATTTGTCTACAAGTTTATATGTTTGTTTGTTTACAACAAGCAAGGGGAAGATATCAGAATGGGGCATTGGGGAATAATAACATATTGTACGGAATACATTTGTACTGTAGTGAAGTCGTCTCTAGAGTAATGCAAGGTCTCTCATGATCATGTGAAACGTCAATTGCTATAGAAATGCTAGGATGTGTTTTTCATTGATGTTAAAGGTAATTATGATGCAACTGACAGTGATACGATATGGATTACAATTATCATCATGAATATTAAGGCTATACGCACTACATGTTACACACACAGACACTCAACCATGCAAATTGGCAGAGTTATTATTTATTTGGACAGCACACATGATAGTATTACTCTTATACAGACATCGTACACACTCTCACTAAATCACATCCAATATCATACACATCAACCTACTCAGATTTACTACACACATAATATCTTGTCTCAATATTCTAAAATCTGTGGCATTGGCTCACAGGCAAGGGAATAAAACAAATATTGCTAGAACCTATTTCTTGACTTCTAAATATCAGACATTTGAACGCTCTAATTTTTACCTCTGATGGCAGTAACTTTACAAGCACTAATTATGGTCAATTTGAGAATAGCTGAGAATAGCATCTAGTTACGTGGATGGGGATATTGGAAATTTAATCAAAGTTCACTGGAGGACAACTTATTTTAAGACAAAATAATGTATAACTGAATTTTTCCAGTATAATATAGGTTCAGCAAATCCTCTTATTGTTTGGGATACCTTTAAATGTACCTTCATAGGTCATTCAATATTCATCAATAATTTAAAAAAAGCAGTTTCTGGCTAAAGAGACAAGACTAACAAGGGAAATGCATGAACTAATAGTACAGGTAGATAACAATAAAAACGATACTACGGAGATACAAAATAAGTTAAAAGAAAAACAAAAAGAACTTGAGGAACTTATTCAAGAACGATCTAATGTAATCTATTACAAAATTAAAGCCAACTGGGTGGAATATGGAGAAAAATTCACAAAATTCTTCCTGAATCTCCAATACAGGAACGCTAACAAAAATAATTTGTAGAAACTCGTTACTGAAGACGGAGTCATCAATGATTCTCCGAATTATGTTTTAAAAGGGGAAGCTAAATATTTGTTCTCATTTCTGTCTCATCCTCTCCCACTGAATGAAGATTACGGTAAGAAATTCTTTCCAAAAATATTAACAAATGTACAGAAAGATCAGTGTAAAGGCCAATTTACAGAGGAATAACTTTTTGAGACTATTAAATCCTTTCAATCTGGAAAAACCCCAGGGCTTGATGGCATACCGGTAGAGGTATATCAAGCCTTTTTTGATATACTATACTAAAAGCTCCATTGTTAGATTTGTTTTAACTACTCCTATAGAAATGGTAGTCTGGTAGGCAGGAAGGTCTGATTTCTCTATTATTAAAACAAGACCCAGATGGCAAATATAAAGACCCAGTCTATCTAAAAAACTTGAGGCCCCTTACACTTCAATGTTGTGATGCAAAAATACTAGCAAAATGCATAGCACTCAGAATTAAAAGGGTTTTACCAGGTATTGTTCATCCTGATCAGACAGGTTTTTTACATGGACGATACATTGGAGATAATATAAGACAACTACTAGAAAAAATAGAACAACATGAAACATCAAAGAAGCGAGGCCTGGTATTTATAGCGGATTTTGAAAAGGCATTTGATAAAGTAAGACTGGATTTTATGTATAAATATCAGTTTTTTTTCGGTGATTCTCTTTATGAAATGGGTAAAAGTAATGTATAGCAACCCCAGGTGTAAAATTGTAATTAACGGCTGCTTCTCAGTGTTTTGAATTGTCAAGGGGAGTTAAACAAGGGTGTCCGCTGTCACCATATCTATTCGTTATGGTCATCGAAAAGCTAGCTGTTAAAATCAGATCCAATAACAACATTAGAGGTTTAGAAATCCAAGGCTTAAAAACAAAGGTGTCCATTTACGCTGATGACTCAAGTTCTATATTACGTCCACAAGGTAGATCCCTGCAATGTCTCATTGAAGATCTAGATAACTTTTCTGTATTCTCTGGACTAAAACCTAATTATGATAAGTGTACAATATTACGTATTGGATCTTTTAATAAAATTAAAATGTTACATTACCCTGCAGTTTACCTATAAAATGGGCTGATGGTGAAGTGGACATACTTGGTGTTAATATCACAAAATATATACAGTGGGGAGAACAAGTATTTGATACACTGCCGATTTTGCAGGTTTTCCTACTTACAAAGCATGTAGAGGTCTGTAATTTTTATCATAGGTATACTTCAACTGTGAGAGACGGAATCTAAAACAAAAATCCAGAAAATCACATTGTATGATTTTTAAGTAATTCATTTGCATTTTATTGCATGACATAAGTATTTGATCACCTACCAACCAGTAAGAATTCCGGCTCTCACAGACCTGTTAGTTTTTCTTTAAGAAGCCCTCCTGTTCTCCACTCATTACCTGTATTAACTGCACCTGTTTGAACTCGTTACCTGTATAAAAGACACCTGTCCACACACTCAATCAAACAGACTCCAACCTCTCCACAATGGCCAAGACCAGAGAGCTGTGTAAGGACATCAGGGATAAAATTGTAGACCTGCACAAGGCTGGGATGGGCTACAGGACAATAGGCAAGCAGCTTGGTGAGAAGGCAACAACTGTTGGCGCAATTATTAGAAAATAGAAGAAAATAGAAGAAGTTCAAGATGATGGTCAATCACCCTCGGTCTGGGGCTCCATGCAAGATCTCACCTCGTGGGGCATCAATGATCATGAGGAAGGTGAGGGATCAGCCCAGAACTACACGGCAGGACCTGGTCAATGACCTGAAGAGAGCTGGGACCACAGTCTCAAAGAAAACCATTAGTAACACACTACGCCGTCATGGATTAAAATCCTGCAGCGCACACAAGGTCCCCCTGCTCAAGCAGGCGCATGTCCAGGCCCGTCTGAAGTTTGCCAATGACCATCTGGATGATCCAGAGGAGGAATGGGAGAAGGTCATGTGGTCTGATGATTCAAAAATAGAGCTTTTTGGTCTAAACTCCACTCGCCGTGTTTGGAGGAAGAAGAAGGATGAGTACAACCCCAAGAACACCATCCCAACCGTGAAGCATGGAGGTGGAAACATCATTCTTTGGGGATGCTTTTCTGCAAAGGGGACAGGACGACTGCACCGTATTGAGGGGAGGATGGATGGGGCCATGTATTGCGAGATCTTAGCCAACAACCTCCTTCCCTCAGTAAGAGCATTGATGATGGGTCGTGGCTGGGTCTTCCAGCATGACAACGACCCGAAACACATAGCCAGGGCAACTAAGGAGTGGCTCCGTAAGAAGTATCTCAAGGTCCTGGAGTGGCCTAGCCAGTCTCCAGACCTGAACCCAATAGAAAATCTTTGGAGGGAGCTGAAAGTCCGTATTGCCCAGCGACAGCCCCGAAACCTGAAGGATCTGGAGAAGGTCTGTATGGAGGAGTGGGCCAAAATCCCTGCTGCAGGGTGTGCAAACCTGGTCAAGAACTACAGGTACCAAATATTAAGTTCTGCTTTTCTGATGTATCAAATACTTATGTCATGCAATAAAATGCAAATTAATTACTTAAAAATCATACAATGTGATTTTCTGGATTTTTGTTTTAGATTCCGTCTCTCACAGTTGAAGTGTACCTATGATAAAAATTACAGACCTCTACATGCTTTGTAAGTAGGAAAATATGCAAAATCAGCAGTGTATCAAATACTTGTTCTCCCCACTGTAAATAAGCTCTCAACAATGAATTTCAATAGAAAAAATATCCTATTTATGGAAATATTTCCCTGATTTATCTCCTTAGTCATATCTTAGTTTACTCACTTACTTATTGCGCTGCCTACTCCTGATTTGTTTTTCAAATCATATGAGCAAAAACTATTTTGCTTTATCTGGAACGCTAAACCAGACAAAATAAAACGTGTCTATCTATATAATGAATATGAATTGGGTGGATTGAGATTATTAAATATAAAAGCACTAAACCTCTCTCTAAAAGCTTCACTTATTCAAAAGTTTTTACTTGAACCCTAAATGGTTCTCAAGTAGATTATTAAGAAAAGCTCATCCATTGTTTAAAAATTGCCTTTTTGCCTTTGTGCAGATTGCCATGTCTCATTTTCGATTAATTGAAAATTATACTTTTTCAAAGTATCTCTCTTTTTCAAACAAGCATTGCAAAGCTGGCTACAATTTCAATTTCATCACCCTGAACAAATATTATGGCTGAACTCAAATGTGCTGGATGATAAAATACCTGTATTTTTGGGAAAGATGTTTGAAACGGGTATTTTGTACTTAACTCTACCATTCCAACTTACAATATCATTTATGTCCTTCATGGAGTTATCAGAATTGTGCGGGAAGGTCTGCTCAATCCAAGAGTACAACCAATTGATTACAGCATTAGCCCAAAAATGGAGGAGGCAGGTGGCAGCAGGAGGAGGTAGGGAACTGGTCTGTCCAATATAAAGGAACAAAACTTGCGGAGGAATAAAAATAGCATAAATAGGAAAGTATACCAGTTTAATTTGAGAACCAGGATGTTGACAACTGTGCCATACAGATTGCAAAATAGTTGGGAAGAGAATTTTGATGTATGGTACAGGGTGGAATGAGTTGATATATAAAACGATGCAAGATTCAAGACTTCGTGCTTTTCAGCCCAAATTATTATGTAGAATTCTTGCCACCAACAAAATGTTGAATATTTGGGGCATAAAATCATCGAAGCTCTGCAGATTTTGTGGTGAGGATACAGAATCAATAGACCATTTATTTTGGTATTGCCCTCAGGTAGCCTCTTTCTGGTCTCCGGTTCAGGAAGGGCTGAAAATGCATAGCATTGATCTAAAATTGACCCTAGATATAGTACTGTTAGGAGATCTGGAGAGGCCGGGTCAGACAATTACTAATATACTAATACTCTTAGTAAATGTATTTGTCTTCAACTCATAATCTGTGGATTCTATTCAATTAGATAGATTGAAATTGTATGTTAAACATCACATCCAGCACCTATCTCTGCTGGTTGGCCAGCAGAGATACAGTGGGGAGAACAAGTATTTGATACAC
The DNA here is from genome assembly GCF_045679555.1 of Salvelinus alpinus. Taxonomy (NCBI): domain Eukaryota; kingdom Metazoa; phylum Chordata; class Actinopteri; order Salmoniformes; family Salmonidae; genus Salvelinus; species Salvelinus alpinus. The sequence continues at coordinate 10,384,931 of NC_092123.1, forward strand.
TGCCGATTTTGCAGGTTTTCCTACTTACAAAGCATGTAGGGGTCTGTAATTTTTATCATAGGTACACTTCAACTGTGAGAGACGGAATCTAAAACAAAAATCCAGAAAATCACATTGTATGATTTTTAAGTAATTAATTTGCATTTTATTGCATGACATAAGTATTTGATACATCAGAAAAGCAGAACTTAATATTTGGTACAGAAATATTAAGTTCTGCTTTTCTGAGGTGTGTATTTTTTTTTTATAAAAAAAAAAAAACTGTCTTCCTGGAGGGGACTGTGGGTTGGGTCTCGGAAGGTTGAGGGACAGCTTTGGGGAACTGTGGGGGGATCTTGGAGGGTTTGGGTTCATGTTTTTTTGGCCTGGTGGGAGATCTGTCAACATGCCCTTGAGCAGGGCATTGATCCTGGATGCTTGTGTGTGTCGCTCTGAATGGGAGTCTGTTGGATGACTGGTGTGGTGTAGTTGTTGAGCGGCTTCACTGCAAGTATATTATATGTTTTTGATATTCAATAAAAATAAATAAAAAGGAATACTACGTTCCCTGAACAGCTGACTATCAAAGACACTGGGAATGTTGTCATTCAACATAACGTAGCCTTTGACATAACATGGATGAGTCATTTTGTCATGTCAATGCCATTTCATAGACGTTGGCGAATCTGAGGTTTTGGGGCCGAAATGTTGGGCCAACCATCTAGCCCTCCTTTGAATTAAACCTAATGTGCTGAGATCTGAGGTCTGCTTGTGGTGAGTGCAGAGGCTGTGTGTTTTCCTCTCAGCGAGTGCTCCGCTCTGTGTTCTTAGTCAATACTAATCAGGTGCTGAGAGATTCGGTCCACTCCAGAAACACTCATACATCACCCACTGACGGACACTATCCAATCTGATGTCTCTCTCTTAAACAAATCAGTCCAGGTGTTCACCTCCATGACTACACTCCAGCTTTCTGTGCATATAAAGGCAGTAGGCACACTCCTATAGATGTTGACTAGGTTTATTGTGTACAATGGAAACCCCAGACCTGCCAGTGCTAAGTATGTCTTGGCTCAGTGGTCAGGGGCAGGTAGCACAAGTATGTTGACCACTAAAGACCTCCCGGTTCAATGGCAGTAATAAGATTTGCTTGACAAAGAACGGCTCTCTGAGGCCTGGCAATTACAGGATCTCCAATGCACTTTCTCGCAGGTTGGTAATACTGTACTGTATTGGCAGTGTCGACTGCGTTACACCCTGACTACAAAATAAATGTAGAAATCTATATTATTCAATTATTGCACCCACACTGCTCGCGCGCGTCAACGAGCATCTGCGTTGCCACGGGCTAAAATAGAAGTCAGTTCTATTTGTGACGCAGATCGCACTGCAAGTCCTGCCTCTCCCATCTTCTCATTGGTTTATAGAAGCAGATACCCACGTGCCATCTCCTCATTGGGTATAACCAGAAATGACTAGAAATTATTTGGTTGACCGTTTTATGTGTGGATTAATTGTCGGATTAGAGGACCTTGTGCATTTCCGGTAAAATAACGCAATGTTTATATCCCAGGACAAATTAGCTAGCAACAGCAAGCTAGCTAAATAGGACAAATTAGCTAGCAAGTGCAAGCTAGCTAGCTAAATTGCCATAAATGTTTAATGCTATTCGACTTTACCCCAAATTAATGTAATTGGTTCAGTTTGTTTTTATATTTTTACCTGTGTGTCGGGATCGTGTTTGGTGTGGGGGGACAAATTAAATGTATGCACGATGGCGCTCGCGCACAGCCGGTTTGAGTTCTGTGTTATGGGCCTACACAGGTCCAAACATGAGTGAGTCCTATCGCATTCAAAAATGTAAATTTTCATCGGACGTTGACACAAAACCGCCCAGACACGTTCTTCTAATATGGATTGTTTATTATATGTTTTGAGTTCCGGTTTGAGACTCGTGCACATATGAGTGTGTGGGTGTATCAGAAAACACTTCATAGCTTGGCGCATTGACTACCTGACGTTGTGAGAGGCACTTCTTCACTGTAACACCTGGCCTCTTTTCCATGAATACACAGTGTGACATGCTACACAGGCTGACATTTGGAGGATGTGGCAGGAACATGGCTGGCAAGCCGTGCTGAGAGAGTCAGGCTCAGGAACTGACTGGTAGGTGTGTGTGTAGACAGTGAGTACTGGGATAGGGCTGCCAGCCAATGAAGCCAGTGCTGTGTGTGGGTCTGTATCTGTGTCTGATTGGGTTCAAACCCAGGTCTCGTGCAAACTTGTTATCTCTCTGAGGTAAAGCCTAGGCTTCCGGTCTCATCCAAATTGCAAACAAAGTTACTCATCAACCCACTTCTGTTACATGCACCACCGCCCTCTCACCAGCTTGTGAATAAGGACGGATGCCTCGGTGCCGTCACACCTCGTCTGCCACCCTGCTCAGGGCCACTCGTAGAGATCAGCACTGACATTTCCAAGCTTTCACTGCAGAGTTGGGTTTTAGTCAATACGGTTTGGCGTTTGCACAGTGAAATCTAAAGGCATTTGTACTTGGTAAGCGACACCACACAGAGGTAGGCCAGAGAAAAGGCTTTTGAACAAGGAGTAGGCTAGATAGCCTTGCTTTTTGAATATATTGCCCCACTACAAAGCAATCTTGCTATCTTAGGAGCCAGAAAGGACGTTTGTATTCTGAATCGCTTCCATGAGCTTTTGAATTTCCTTATCTCCTCTGGAACTGAGATAACACCTGCTCTGTGTTCCGCGTGCACCTGCATGACAGCCAGATGGAAAACATTAGAGGATGTTTTTGAGTGTCCTGCTGAACGTTTCCAGGCTTTCCCTGGAACAGGCTGCTAACAGATCCAGTTGGAAACAACTCATGGGCTGCGTCCCAAATGGCACCCTTTTCTCTATATAGCGCACTACTGTGGGCCCAGGTCAAAAGTAGTGCACTATATAGGGAATAGGGTGACATTGGGGTTGCAGGCCCAGCAAGGCCTCTGCTTTGCATCAGTGCAGATTTGGCAAACCATTTGCAGTACAACGTGCAATGTTTTTTCCCCCCCTTTTCGAACTCACTTTTTTTTTGAGCAATTATTGGAGGTCTCCCCATAGACACTTTTCATATGGAGTACGGATGAGGATCTAATTGTAAACAGGGTGAGGTTGAGAAATGTGGCCACTTGCGGTGCTCACAAAGGAGGATACTGTATCAAGGCCTGGATGGGATGGAAATATGTATCTATGTCTATGGATGGGATGAGGAGAACATCTGGAGCCAGCAGCCAGGCCTCAGCCCAGGCCATGTGTGCCACTCAGCTTCACTTCTCTCTCTTTCGCTCTCTCTCTCTCTTTCTCTCTCCTTCGCTGGCTTGTGTTCGACTGTTTGAGCCGTACTGAACGAGGCAGCCGTATCCTGGGGGACGGTAAACAGAGCGCTGCACTGTATTAACTCCCCGGTAAAACTGATATTTGGCTTTTGTTATAACTAACAGTGACTCTGTATACGTTCAGAGAGGATCAACATTAGCCTCATTTGGGGCCCTACATTCGTACAGCATGTGTTGTTGTTGAGACGGGCGCATCTGTTTCTACTCTGGTTCGCTGTGGTAGATTTGAATATTTTTCTTAATTCATCAATGCACTCCAACAACCCTCGTTTGGTTGATCCCAGATCTTGTGCTCTCAATTGCTCGTGACAGGAATTGGCAAGACCACACAAACAGATCTGGACCTGACTAGTCTAATCTCAATTGTATTGATTGAATCAGGTAGTTGAGAATGTGCTGATGTTAGGGGGCAGAATTTTTATGTTTGGAAAAATAACGTTCCCAATGTAAGCTGCCTATTTCTCAGGTCCAGATACTAGAATATGCATATAATTGACAGAATAGGATAGAAAACACTCTAAAGTTTCCAAAACTGTCAAAATATTGTCTGTGAGTATAACAGAACTGATTTCCAACCCGGAAGTGACTCTTATTTTGAAAAATCACTGTTCCATTGCCTGCCTTTTGTCCATTTAAAGGGATATCAACCAGATTCCTTTTCCAATGGCTTCCTCAGGGTGTGAACAGTCTTTAGACATAGTTTCAAGCTTTTATTCTGAAAAATGAGCAAGATTTATCAAAACGCGTCAGTGGATAGATGGATGTCCTTACATTAGTTAATGCGCTCGACACTGGTTGCTCGACATTTTCTTTCTCTCCAGTATTGAATAGTTTACAGTCCGGTTGAAATATGATCAATTATTGATGTTAAAAACAACCTGAGGATTGATTATTAAAAACGTTTGACATGTTTCTACGAACTTTACGGATACTTTTTGGAATTTTTGTCAAGCCTTGATGACCTGCCTAAGACTGTGGAATACTGAACATAATGCGCCAAACAAATGGAGGTTTTTCGATATAAAAATAATCTTTATCGAACAAAAGGAACATTTATTGTGTAACTGGGAGTCTCGTGAGTGCAAACATCCAAAGATCATCAAAGGTAAGATATAAATTTTATTGCTTTTCTGGCTTTCGTGACCAATATACATTGCTGCTAGGTGTTCTTAATGTTTTGTCTAGTGATCGATAAACTCACACAAACGCTTGGATTGCTTTCGCTGTAAAGCATATTTTCAAAATCTGACACGACAGTTGGATTAACAACAAGCTAAGCTGTGTTTTGCTATATTGCACTTGTGATTTCATGAATATAAATATTTTTTGCAATTTCTTTTAAATTTGGCGCTCTGCAAATCAGCGGTTGTTTACGAAAATGATCCCGCTAAAGGGATCCGTGCGTCAAGAAGTTTTAACAGGAATCATAATAGAGGATACACTTAAGCAAGCCTGATCCCTCTACAGTCAGTAACAAGGCATGATTGTTTCATGCTGGCTGTATACACTGTAACATGGCATCATGCAGCCTTGGGAAGGACCAATGTTTTCCTGCATGGATAATTCTATGCAAATATTGTAGCTGCAGTATGAGACATTTGACTACAGGCTAGTTATACTGGTGCTAGCTAGTGTTGCTGGGTGTAGGGTGAAATTGCATCTTGATCTTTTGTCAGTTTAACATTTTTCTACGAAAAGGTTAAGGTTAGGGTTGGGGGAGGAAAGCTGATCCTTGATCTGTACCTAGGAGAAGCTTTACCCCAAAGAAGTACAAGAAGTCATGTGTTCTCCATCATAGTTCTGATATTTTATGGTCTTTCTAAACCAGTTTATGGACTGCCTTTCTGTGAAGGCACAAAGTCACAGCCAGCAAAACACTAGAGCTGTAAATGTAAAACCTCTCTTTTGCCTCTGTCCTCAAATGCAAATCAGGTCCTTTATGGTGATGCAAGGAGAAAAATAGTTTATAATGCTGATATTACAGAACAAACTCTGGAAACAGGCCTAGATTTAAATGAATAGGAGTGCAAATGGGCACACCTGATCTTGCACATTGCACTCTGGGGTGAAGTTTCCTCTAGGTACAGATCTAGCATCAGCTTCTCCTCCCCCAATCCTAACATTAACCATCAGGGCATAAAATGTACTTTTTGGTCCAGGTGCCACTGTGGCAAGTAGATTTAATAATCTACAGTTGAAGTCGGACGTTTACATACACTTAGGTTGGAGTCATTAAAACTCCAACCTATAATTCACTCCACAAATTTCTTGTTAACAAGCTATAGTTTTGGCAAGTCGGTTAGGACATCTACTTTGTGCATGACACAAGTCATTTTTCCAACAATTGTTTACAGACAGATTATTTCACTTATAATTCACTGTATTACAATTCCAGTGGGTCAGAAGTTTACATACACTAAGTTGACTGTGCCTTTAAACAGCTTGGAAAATTCCAGAAAATGATGTCATGGCTTTAGAAGCTTCTGATAGGCTAATTGACATCATTTGAGTCAATTGTAGGTGTACCTGTGCGTGTATTTCAAGGACTACCATCAAACTCAGTGCCTCTACTTGACATCATGGGAAAATCAAAAGAAATCAGCCAAGACCTCCGGGACAAAAAAAATGAATCCTTGGGAGCAATTTCCAAACGCCTGAAGGTACCACGTTCATCTGTACAAACAATAGTACGCAAGAATAAACACCATGGGATCACGCAGCCGTCATACCACTCAGGAAGGAGTCGCGTTCTGTCTCCTCGAGATGAACGTACTTTGGTGCGAAAAGTGCAAATCAATCCCAGAACAACAGCAAAGGACCTTGTGAAGATGCTGGAGGAAACAGGTACAAAAGTATCTATATCCACAGTAAAATGAGTCCTATATCGACATAACCTGAAAGGCTGCTCAGCAAGAAAGAAGCCACTGCACCAAAACCGCCATAAAAAAGGCAGACTATGGTTTGCAACTGCACATAGGGACAAAGATCGTACTTTTTGGAGAAATGTCCTCTGGTCTGATGAAACAAAAATAGAACTGTTTGGCCATAATGACCATCGTTATTTTATGAGGAAAAAGGGGGATGCGTGCAAGCTGAAGAACAACATCCTAACCGGGATGCACGGGGGTGGTTTCATCATGTTGTGGGGATGCTTTGCTGCAGGAGGGACTGGTGCACTTCACAAAATAGATGGCATCATGAGAGAGGAAAATTACGTGGATATATTGAAGCCAAATCTCAAGACATCAGCCAGGAAGGGAAAGCTTGGTCGCAAATGGGTCTTCCAAATGGACGATGACCCTAAGCATACTTCCAGAGTTGTGGCAAAATGGCTTAAGGACAACAAAGTCAAGGTATTGGAGTGGCCATCACAAAGCCCTGACCTCAATCCTATAGAAAATTTGTGGGCAGAACTGAAAAGGCGTGTGTGAGCAAGGAGGCCTACAAACCTGACTCAGTTACACCAGCTCTGTCAGGAGTAATGGGACAAAATTCAACCAACTTATTGTGTATGTAAACTTCTGACCCACTGGGAATGTGATGAAAGAAATAAAAGCTGAAATAAATCATTCTCTCTACTATTATTCTGACATTTCACGTTCCTAAAATAAAGTAGTGATCCTAACTGACCTAAGACGGGGAATATTTACTCGGATTAAATGTCAGTAATTGTGAAAAACTGAGTTTAAATGTATTTGGCTAAGGTGTATATAAACTTCCGACTTCAACTGTACCATCCACACAGATTTCTTTACCAGCCAAAAATATTTTTGTGACTTTAAAAGTACACCAACAAAACATACAAAAACGGATGAGCATGCTTTGTCATATTTATTTTTTATAAATGTATAACTAGTAAGAAGTAACTCATCTAGTATATTGAATATTTATTTATTTATTCCAAAATACACTACATGACCAAAAGTATGCTCATCGAACATCTCATTCCAAAGTCATGAGCATTAATATGGAGTTGGTCACCCCTTTTCTGCTATAACAGCCTCCACTCTTCTGGGAAGACATTCCGCTAGATGTTGAAACATTGCTGCAGAGACTTGCTTCCATTTAGCCACAAGCATTAGTGAGGTCGGGCATTGATTTTGGGAGATTAGGCCTGGCTCGCAGTCAGTGTTCCAATTAATCCCAAAGGTGTTCAATGGGGTTGAGGTCTTGGCTCTTTGCAGGCAAGTCAAGTTATTTCACACTGATCTCAACAAACCATTTCTGTGTGTACCTCGCTTTGTGCGCTGGGGCTGTTGTCATGCTGAAACAGGAAAGGGCCTTCCACAAAGTTGGAAGCACTGAATTGTCTAGAATGTCATGCGCTTCTAAAAATGTATATTTCACTCAACACCCCAGCCAGGCGGTAGTAGAAGTAGAATAAGCTATATAGGATTCGTAGTTCTTTGACTTTGTGCGGTTAATTTACCAGCTATGAAACGAAAAGGCAGAAATACTTTGAAAGCAGCTACTGCAGCATTTATTTGACTATAAATTTGATAATTCTTGACTATTTGTATTCACAAATGTGAGTGAAATGCTCGCCCTGACCATCCGTCAACGTGGCTGGTGAACTAGAAATTTCACCCGACAATGCCAAAATTTACACGCTGGTGTTAATTTTAGGCCCTGTTAACCATTAGTGGAGGAAATACAGAGTCTAAGGGCAACTTCAACCCAGACAGCACATTGAAGCCCTTTGAATGAGGAATGGAAATGTAAGATCAAATTTTATTTGTCACATCTGCCGAATACAACAGGTGTAGTAGACCTTACTGTGAAATGTTTATTTACAAGCTCTTAATGCAGTTCAAGAAATAGAGTTAAGAAAATATTTACTAAATAAACAAAGTAAAAGATAAAAAGTATATATCAAGTAACACAATAAAATTACAATAACGAGGCTATATACCGGGGGGCCGGTACAGAGTCAATGTTATTCAAATGCTATTCAAAGCCCTGTCCCTGACTACCTCAATTCTCAGAAATGTTACCCTCACAATGGATTCTTCCCACCATTGCGGCTTTGACTCATTAGTAAATATTACACAGCTCTTCTTAATTAATTTGAAACCGGGGAACGTTAGTCATGCTTGGGAGATGATGAGATGATAAATCAAGGCTTTTGACTGCCACAGGGACTCTGGGAACTTTTGTTATTTACCCTGCCGCGAGACTGAAGTTCTGGGACTGGTTTCCCAAAATTATCTTAAGGCTAAGTTAATCATTAGAACTATTAAGCTCAATGCTAAGTTCGTCATTAAAACCATTGAGCTCAAGGCTAAGTTCGTCGTTAGAGCCATTGAGGTCAATGAATTTAGCCTTAAGATGTTTTTGGGAAACCGGGCCCTGGTGAGAGCCTGTAGCCGAGAACGGGCACGCGTGCACTCGCACACAAACACTAGGACGGACATGTTGTTCTGTTCTTACACTGTTGTGAGGTCCTGTAGAGAATAAAGACTGTTCTGGATGACTTCTCCAGACTAGAGTCAATCAACAGCAGCTATGCTGGCAGCCTTGCTCCAGGTGTGGGTGTGTGTGTTTTTCCTCCATGGAAAATCACCCCTGCTTATGGTCATCATCCAGCTTCTCCGCTTCCACAACATCCCCTCAAAGTCCACACTGGAGGTCGACCGATTCATCGGAATGGCCGATTAATTAGGGCCGATTTCAAGTTTACATAAAATCGGTAATCGGCATTTTTGGACACCGATTATGGCCGATTACATTGCACTCCACGAGGAGACTGCGTGGCAGGCTGACTACCTGTTATGCGAGTGCAGCAAGGAGCCAAGGTAAGGTGCAAGCTAGCATTCAACTTATCTTATAAAAAACAATCAATCTTAACATAATCACTAGTTAACTACACATGGTTGATGATATTACTAGTTTATCTAGCTTGTCCTGCGTTGCATATAATCAATGTGGTGCCTGTTAATTTATCATTGAATCACAGCCTACTTCGCCAAACGGGTGATTTAACAAGCGCATTCGCGAAAAAAGCACTGTCGTTCAACCAATGTGTACCTAACCATAAACATCAATGCCTTTCTTTAAAATCAATACACAAGTATATATATTGTGTCACTTCTCTTGCGTTCTGTGCTAGTAGAGTCAGGGTATATGCAGCAGTTTGGGCCGCCTGGCTCGTTGCGAACTGCCAGAATTGTACATAATTATGACATAACATTGAAGGTTGTGCAATGTAACAGCAATATTTAGACTTAGGGATGCCACCCGTTAGATAAAATAGGGAGCGGTTCCATATTTCACTGAAAGAATAAACGTTTTGTTTTCGAAATTATAGTTTCCGGATTTGACCATATGAATGACCTAAGGCTCGTATTTATGTGTGTTATTATATTATAATTAAGTCTATGATTTGATAGAGCAGTCTGACTGAGCAGTGGTAGGCAGCAGCAGGCTCGTAAGCATTCATTCAAACAGCACTTTCCTGCACTTCGCTGTGCTTCAAGCATTGCGTTGTTTCTGACTTCAAGCCTATCAACTCCCGAGATTAGCCTGGCAATACTAAAGTACCTATTAGAACATCCAAGGTATATGAAATACAAATGGTATAGAGAGAAATAGTCCTATAATAACTACAACCTAAAACTTCTTACCTGGGAATATTGAAGACTCATGTTAAAAGGAACCACCAGCTTTCATATGTTCTCATGTTCTGAGCAAGGAACTTAAACGTTAGCTTTTTTACATGACACATATTGCATTTTTACTTTCTTCTCCAACACTTTGTTTTTGCATTATTTAAACCAAGTTGAACATGTTTCATTATTTATTTGAGACTAAATTGATTTTATTGATGTATTATATTAAGTTAAAATAAGTGTTCATTCAGTATTGTTGTAATTGTCATTATTACAAATATATAAAAATCATCCGATCTTAATCGGTATCGGCTTTTTTTGGTCCTCCAATAATCGGTCGACCTCTAGTCCACACAGCTTTATTTTTGTGGAATTCCAGATCCCCCCCCAACCCTTACCTCAAAACCCTAAACGTAACCCCAAAAACCTAAACCTTAAGCTTGAAATAGCATTTGACCAACTTCGACAACAAAAAAAGTCCTGGCTTTTAAAAAAAGTTCTTGTTTTCCGACCTTGTCAGGACATTCGGGTGAATTGTTAGGACATTGGGGTCCTGATAATGTAGGAAAACAAGTACACACACACACACACACACACACACACACACACACACACACACACACACACACACACACACACACACACACAGAGCCCCTCTCCTCCTGTCACCACACTGAGAGCCTACAGCTGTTCTGTGGCTGAGAGGGCACTCTCCATTAGCTGCCTCTTGCTTAATTGATGAGGTGTTCAAAGATGTCTTCACTCGCACGGTAAAGTACACCCAGAGTTGGAGCTGTGGTCTTGATGGAACAGGGAGATGAAAAGTGGGGGAAATATATTTTTTATATCTTGCCATTTATGGAGCTGGACCATGGTTGAGTCTGAAATTGCACCATATTTCCTATATAGTGCACTACTTTTGACCAGGGCCCTCAGGTCATAAGTAGAGCACGATATAGGGAATAGGGTGCCATTTTGGAGGCACCCCATGTATCTCTCCCACTCTGTAATGGTACCTTTCATTGTTGAGTGGATTCCACGATGCTTCTTCCTTACTTAACGTTTCCAGAAAGCTAAAATGTCAGAGGGTGGATGATGATGAGCGCAGGACTGTGAAGAGAGGAATGAGTTTGAAGGGGGGCTGAAGAAGAGGAGCGGGTGTAACTTAAGGCTGATGTATTTAGTCCAAAGTCCATTTTAAGTTAACCCATGCTAAACCTGGGTTTAGCTTAGTGATCAACTCAGAGAAGCAGAATGACAATGGAGAGAAAATGCTTCCTTCCTCTTCCCACCTTGGATATGCAGTACTACTACTGCTAGTAGCTGCTGCCTTTTCTGATTTAGGCTTGTAAAATTCCAGAATCTTATTTTGTGATTGTCTGGATCTTATATGATCTATTAACAGCTCCATCTGGATTTCGAGCAAGGATATAATGGAGTGAATTTTTGCAACTCTAGTCTGATCGGATGACATTTTGTAAACCATAGAACTCCTCCTCAATGGTCTCCACTAGTACTGTGTCGTTGAGTAGCACCCTCATGTTTCCTGCATTCTGTGGAAGTGGTCTTACGCAATGCTGCTGATCGTGTCATCTTTCTACCATCATGGCCTTAGTTCTCTCTGTACCTGTCACGTAGAGGTGTGATTAGGCTCGCGGAGGGCTTATCGGGAACGCATTATCAGAAGATTGGCTTTGCTTGACGTCAGCCTTCATTTCCTCTTCGTGCAGGAGAGGGATTTGGCTCTATCTGCTATTTCGATAGACTATTCCTTTGCAGAGTTACGTTTCTAGCACAACGCTCCTGCTATGAGTCACGTGTATGTTGTGGTTGACCTCAAACTGGGGGTTTATACCAACCGACTAGGAGAATGGGTTCAAAGGACATTTCCTCACAGACTACCTACCCCCATGTGTCTTTGTCCATCTGTGTGCATGTGTGTGCGGGGGGTTGTGTGTTTTATTTACTCAGAGACGGGTAGCGCTGCTGGTACTTTCAGACACAGCCCCGTAATACCGTGTGCATGTTCCACAGAGTACTATTATGCAAGCGTTTCAGTTGCCGTGACCACATCGCAGCATGTCAATCTAAATCCTAAACATCATTGTGCGGGTTCATCAGACTAAAGATGCTCATCAGGCTTAAAGATGCTCTGTGAAGATGGCACAGGATGTGGAGAGATCTCTTGTTAGGTTTAAATACCACTTCTCTGACATTTGATTATAATGCGGCTATATTTAGCCTGCCACTTGGCGATAGGCAGCTCTTTCGGCTTGATTAAAGCAGCAGCGACTTAAGAAGCCATGTTTTGTGACTGACACACTGGCTGGTGAGATCTCAGCCAGTCTCGGCTCATATCAGCTGGTCTCGTCTTGTCAAGAGGAGGAGGGAGGGAGGGAGGAAGGGGATAGAAAATACTTTAATAATAATCTGTCTGCCTCCCCCTATTGTTCTCCTGCTCCTGTTTCCCCGGGAAACCGTGGCTAAACCATAGGCCTTTTGTCTCAGGCTAGCCGTCTCATGACCACATGACTGTTGTCCATTTCCGCATTTATTTCACCTTTGTTTTAACAGGGAGTCATATTGATACCGTGGTCTCTTTTCCAAATTAGCACGGCAGAATACAGAAATGCACACAATAAATAGAAACATGCAACAACGCATAGCCTGCAGTGTCACACACACTGGCTCAGGGTGTTGCGTTGGGCATGTGTGATTCCATTGCAGTTGGACTGCCCAGAATCACTGCTAGGGGTTACTCATTATGTGATGATTGATTCTGCGCATCGCCTCGTTCAAACTGATCCCCTCAAACACGCTGATTGACTGTCTTCTCTCTCATCTCACTCAAAGGCTTCTTTTAGCAGATAATGGCTGAAACGGGAGAGAGCAGCTTCAAAGGCATCTTTAGGTGGTTTGGACCCACTGGAAGTTGGTGAATAGCAGCGAATGTCCCTCTTATTTGGTTCTCATTGGTGTAGGTTGAAGTGTCCGCTAGATGCTGATCTCGAGTCAGTTTTGCGTTTACCTCACTATGGTTAATGTTAAGTTCGAGGGAGGGAAGCTCATTCTAGATCTGTACCTAGGTGGAACTTCACCCCGGAGCGTTCTCATTTGTCTTATCACCATCGTTTACTGTATCCAACACTATGCTGTCTATAATATAAATGATGTATTGCATAGCCATTGCGAGTATGAAAACAACAAGGATATTAAAATAGACGAGAGGGCCGCGTTGAGGCATGAGCTCTTTACATCGAGGGTTATTAAGCCAAAGCGCTGTGTGCATTCAACGAATTTCAATCAGTGATTTTTTCCTTGAGTAGAGACTACATATTATCAGAATGAGGTCCCCTCCCAGTAACTGACACACACACACACACACTCCTGACGTGATAGGATAGAATGGCTTTGTGTGCAGAGATCACATGACATTCTGTTCATTAGAATTCTGATACATTTTCTTCTCTCTCACTGAAATCTCTTTGTTTCTTAGTGAATGCTAGAGAAGGAAGAATTCTCAGTGGTCTATGCACTGTAGAGTTTTAGTCTTATCTTTAGCCCAATCACGGCGGGTCTCGTCAGAACTCAGAGTTTGGGCTGAGCCGACCCTGAAGGGTTAATAATTCATCTAGGACTGATCAATCGCTAGAGAACAAAGTGATGCGTTGTCTAATATTTGGCTCTGTACAAGCCGCAGGACTTTTGGATGCAAGATTTGGTCACTCTGTCTGCCTCTTTGTTATTGGCAAGCTCCCAATGGGTTGCAAATGGTAAAAAGCCTGCCTCTTTTCTATCCATTTTGTGCAGATGCTTTGCTTTTTACTTCAGAACAAATGTTCACAGAACAGGTAGTGACTGTTAAGAGATTTTTAACAGGACAAAACACGCAGTCGGCAAAGGTTCCCTTATTGTTATCGAACTCGTTTAAAGGCCTGTGTTGATACCTGTAATTCACTCATGGCCAAGCCACAGGCCCAATGGCAATATCCTCTTGTCAGTCCAAACTAAGTTTCCCTCGGACTGTGAGAGAGTATCAGCCATGAAGTGATGACAGGGCAATCTTGACGATGGGCATGATGACAGCCTTTCAGACAGCCCCCTGAGAAATTACAGCCCTGACTGAGCCTCATCACCTCTGTCATGAACCAGCCATTTCTTAATGGGACACCTTCTCCCAACCCTGGTGTTTTCATCCTCACAGGAACACGAGTGCGCTAAGGTTTTGCACTATATAGGAAACAGAGGGGCATTTTGGGATGCACCCAATATTTTTTTATTTTTTTTACAAAGAATTATTGGAATGTGACTTTTCCCAGCACCCCGTTCCATTAACGCCTTTTAGTACCGCCGACATATCTAAACTCCACCTATGTCTGTTGTCTCGGTGTGAGGCTGGCAGAGAGCGAGCTTATCTGAACCTGCGTCAGTCTGCTGCGTCCGGTATAGAAATCACCACTGTATGCCTGGCCAGGGGAGCAGCATAGCACAGCATAGCACAGCCTTACTGGCATCATGTATCTGTCGCGGATGGCTAGATGGATGGTACCATGTGGTCACACAAGTTACGCTACCTGTGCTCGTGCTATTGGGAGAGAGCACACATCACATGCATACATATGTTGTTTCAGTTCTGGGCCATGTTCAGTCTCTTCAAAATACCACCACCTCCCTGAGGGTACATGGAATTACAGACCCAGTGAAGTCGGTGGTTGTTCGGAGCTTTTCGATGTGTAAACCCAAAGAGTGTGTGTGAGTGTGTGTGTATTTTTGTTGTGTCATGCTCATACATGCCTGAGGCAGTGTGTATGTGCACAGGAGTGTGTTCATTCATGCGTGTGTATTGATCTCTCCGTGTCGTCTTTGTTTGTCAATTCCAGACCTGCACGGTTTGCTCCCAGCGCTGGTGCCTGACCTTATTGATCCTCTCCTCTCTTTTTCTCTCCTCTCTTTCTCTCTCCTATCTCTCTCCTCTCTTTCCTCAGATCTGCTGAACGGCGCTCAGGAGAAATGTGAGCTTCCCCCCATGGACGGCTTCCCTCACTGTGAGAGCAAAGTCAAGGTCAGCGACGCACACAGTCTCACACACACAGTCTCACACACACAGTCTCACACACACAGTCACACACACACAGTCACACACACACAGTAACCACCAGCAGCAGCAGTAATCACAGCCCTCCAGCCCCAGGCCAGAGTCTGCCCGGAGCAGATACCGTCATATCATAAAGGCCATCTGCTCTGTGCGCTGCTCCCAAGCCTCCACTGGCAACCAAGGAAAGGCAGCCATGGCTAGCCGATCACCATTTTTAAAAGAGACAAAACAGGGCTCAAACATGCTCCATAGCGGAAACAGAGGAGCTGTTTTGTCCTATTTAGCCTCCCTTTGTCTCTTTCTCTTTTTTTAATGGGATTATATCAAGCACATTTAAATCTCAAGTGTTTTATTGAGGTTAAATCATAATGCAGCTTTGCAGCTTTTCAATGTATTCTGTTTGCGCGTGGCCTAAATGTTTCTGCTGATAAAACTGTTGGCTAGTAAAATAACTTCAGAATAATCCCAGCTGTCACAGTGCTATATAATACTGTACATGGTACAAACTTCCTACTGGCATCCTTTTCCTTCCTGTTATTGTGCTCTGATGGATGGAATAATTATTATTAGAATAATCTTTCACAAGGTTTTTAGCAGGAACAAAAGACATATTGAAGACTTCTTGCTCCTTCCGATTACAATATACATTGGAATTCATAAACCCCTGTAGAATACCTTTTAAGTCAATTAGCTGCACGTGATGTTTTCATCTGCCTTGCGTGACTCATTCCAGGGGACTTACTTGGGTGGCTGTCAATCTCAGTGGAATTAGTTAGGGCAGTCTCATATAAACCTACACCGACTCTGCATAGCCTAGTCATTCAAAAACAATGGATGGAAATCGCATAGAAAAATCTGATGGAAATTGCAGTGATGGAAAGAGGTAGGCTACGTTCCAAATGGCAGCCTATTCCCTATGTAGTGCACTACTTTTGACAAGGGCCCATAATGAATAGGGTGTCATTTGAGACTCAGCCTTAATGTGTCAGTGTTGGAGTGGAACACCATTATTCCTAACCCAGACTGTAAGTGATTGCCATATTCCCCCGTAGCCTTGGCCAAGTCGTAGCCCCACTATGCGCCTTCACTCTGCGCCTTCACTCTGCTCCTTCACTCTGCTCCGTTCACTCTGCTCCTTCACTCTGCTCCTTCACTCTGCTCCTTCACTCTGCTCCGTTCACTCTGCTCCTTCACTCTGCTCCTTCACTCTGCTCCTTCACTCTGCTCCTTCACTCTGCTCCGTTCACTCTGCGCCTTCACTCTGCTCCTTCACTCTGCGCCTTCACTCTGCTCCTTCACTCTGCTCCTTCACTCTGCTCCGTTCACTCTGCGCCTTCACTCTGCTCCTTCACTCTGCTCCTTCACTCTGCTCCTTCACTCTGCTCCGTTCACTCTGCTCCTTCACTCTGCGCCTTCACTCTGCTCCTTCACTCTGCTCCGTTCACTCTGCGCCTTCACTCTGCTCCTTCACTCTGCTCCGTTCACTCTGCGCCTTCACTCTGCTCCTTCACTCTGCTCCGTTCACTCTGCTCCTTCACTCTGCTCCTTCACTCTGCTCCGTTCACTCTGCGCCTTCACTCTGCTCCTTCACTCTGCGCCTTCACTCTGCTCCGTTCACTCTGCTCCTTCACTCTGCTCCGTTCACTCTGCTCCTTCACTCTGCTCCTTCACTCTGCTCCTTCACTCTGCTCCTTCACTCTGCTCCGTTCACTCTGCTCCTTCACTCTGCTCCGTTCACTCTGCTCCTTCACTCTGCGCTTTCACTCTGCTCCGTTCACTCTGCTCCTTCACTCTGCTCCGTTCACTCTGCTCCTTCACTCTGCTCCTTCACTCTGCTCCTTCACTCTGCTCCTTCACTCTGCTCCGTTCACTCTGCTCCTTCACTCTGCTCCGTTCACTCTGCTCCTTCACTCTGCTCCGTTCACTCTGCTCCTTCACTCTGCTCCTTCACTCTGCTCCGTTCACTCTGCTCCTTCACTCTGCTCCGTTCACTCTGCTCCTTCACTCTGCTCCTTCACTCTGCTCCGTTCACTCTGCGCCTTCACTCTGCTCCTTCACTCTGCGCCTTCACTCTGCTCTTTCACTCTGCCCCGTTCACTCTGCGCCTTCACTCTGCTCCTTCACTCTGCGCCTTCACTGGGCTTCAGCAGATTTTTTATTTTCTTCTTTTTTCTTTAACCTTTTTTTAACTAGGCAAGTCAGTTAAGAACAAATTCTTATTTACAATGACGGTCTAGGAACAGTGGGTTAACTGCCTTGTTCAGGGGCAGTTGTTCAGGGGCGATCCAGCAACCTTTCGGTTACTAGTCCAACACTAACCACGAGGCTACCTGCCGTTTTGCACATCTCCATCTGTGAACATCTGAAAACAATGTATTTTTGCGGTTAAATCTCGGAAACGTCAGCCCGTTTAACCAAAACACTTTTTCACTTTCAGTGACATTGACACTTTGCCCAGAGACACTTTTTTTTGTCCCTGTTTCTTTGCTTATATTGCCTGGTTCTTTTTCTTGGATTGAGTCCACACACACACACACAGACAGACTTGGGTCTGGTCAAATAGCTCAGAGCTCCTACACATGGGATGGGAGGACTGGCCAAGGCATGTGGATTGATACGCTATACTGGTACCTATTGTGTTCAGTCCTGATCAAGTCTCCTCCTCTTCCTCAGTGGATGAAGGACATGTGGCGGTCAGACTCATGCTACACTAACTATGGCGTGGACGGCTCCACCTGCTCCTTCTTCATATATCTCAGCGAGGTGAGTGGTGTCTGTGTCTGTATGTGCCCGTGTGTCTGTGCCCGTGTGTCTGTGCCCGTGTGTCGGTGCCCGTGTGTCGGTGCCCGTGTGTCTGTGCCCGTGTGTCTGTGCCCGTGTGTCTGTGCCCGGGTGCACAGTGGCTACAGTGTGGTTTGATCTACTCATTGACATTCAGTGTTAACAGCCTGGGGGACGTGGAACGCCCCAGCTCTTTACGTATTCATCCACTGCAACTCCACGCGCCCTTGACGACTGAACTATTTATCCTACAGCGCAGATTTTCTTTTTAGGAGTTAATATGGAAACATGTACTGTAGCATTCTGATGACCCTAGCGAGTACGGTACGCACATGCAAACACAACACTCGAGATGTAAAGCCCATTTATACCGTAGCATTCACAAATAAGGTTTGTCCTCTGGTGGTCAATGAGAAGCTCATTGCTAAGTAGCAATGACTGAACTGAAGTTTGTTTTAATCAAACTCAAGTCCCTGACTCTTTATGTTGATTATTCTCGGTCAGATATGGGAGCTGGTCAGATATGGGAGCTGGTCAGATTTGGGAGCTGGTCAGATATGGGAGCTTATAAATGTTGTATCAGTTGAGATCAGTGCTTGGGGGAAGTGTCATTTTACTCTACTGAAAAAACCTGTTGGGAGAGACATGTACCATATCCATTAAAGGAAAACTCCACCCCAAAACTATATTCTAGTATTTGTTTCATCAGTCCATTGTTGAGTATAGTCCCAAAATGTTTTGCTTGGCAGCAATCAAGATATTTCACTTTCAAAATAAAGCCAGTATGATGCATTTTGCGTCATATTATGCAACACTCAGCATCATATGATGCAAAATGCATAACACCGGCTGCATTTCTGTATTTTGAACGTTTATATAGCATGAGAACTTGATTGCTGACATGTAAAGCATTTTGGGACTGTAATTTTCCTTTAAGGGAGAGAGGGTGGCTGCGTACCAAATGCCATCCTATTCCCTATTTAGTACAGTAACTCTTGACTAGGGCCAATAGGGAACTTTTAGGTGTGCAGCCAGTGAGAGGTCTATGCAGCGAGACAGCTCTCTATCTCTCTAAGTCACACTTGCTTTCACAATGGCGATATGCATGTATTTCCATGTAGTATCAGCCTTGTTCTTTCTCTCTCTGCCTCTCTACTTTTGGCCAGAGCCCTACACCCTATCAGCCAGAAACCCCTAAAGTAGTGCACTATATAGGGAATAGGATGTCATTACAGTAGGCTGGGGCCAAATTGCTTCTCTGTCTATCTCTGTATCTGCACTCGACGGTGAGGCTGGGCCCACCATTGCTAGTCGATGCATCAAACACCCACCGCCTCCCCCCCAGAACCTCTGAAGTGAGAACAAAGTGAGCCAGGCCTCTGTCGGCATGACATCTGCTTTCACTGAAACAATTACCTGCCTAATGATTGCCTGATTTGCTTCCTAGGCTTGCATCCCAAATGTTACCCTATTTCCTATATAGTGAATTGCTTTTGACCAGGGCCTATATGGCTCTTATCTAACGTAGGGCACCATATAGGGAAGAGGGTGCCATTTTGGGACACAACCCTAGTGTCCCTTCCTCCCTCCCTCGCCCATGCGTCCTCCTCTCTCTCCTCTCCGTTGGCAGAGTTTACAGGCCCATACTCTGTCACATTTTCCATCTCAGTTCCTTCTGATGTTATGTTCTGATGTTAATGTCATTTTAGGTGGAGAACTGGTGCCCGCGCCTGCTGTGGAGGACCAAGACATTGGACGAGGAGGCCGACCGGAGGGGCCAGGTGAGTGTCTGAACTGAAGGGCTTTCCACACTGCCAAGCCGAGACAAACTGAGTATAGTTGCTTGAACCACGCTGGAAAGGACAACGGGAAAATAAGATATTAGAGCCAACACAGTTCGGTTCGGGTCGGCACGATGTGAAAATGACAACGTGATAAGAAAATATCATAAAACACAATAGTGAAAAGGGCGTAAGTGCCAGTCTCTGCACCCTGCTGAAAAACCAACAGCCTGGCCAGTCCTTTTCACTCTCACCCCTCTGGGGGACTGGCCAGACAGAATACCCAGCCTGAAGACAAATGCCAAGTCACGAGGGCATTGAATAGCTTTTATAATGTTAGAACATGTGCTCTTTAGAAATGACCTCTTCCACTTGTCTTTTAGCTCAAATGGTATCGGCTAATGCATAAGCAATGTTAGATGCTGCACATAGGCTAACACACACACCGTCTGAAGAGTAGAGTCACTCCAGTGATTCCGTTAGTAACTGACTATAGAGCAGGAGTGGATTTATACCATGACGCCTGTCGCCATGCCAATGGGCACTCGCTCAAATCTCCTTACAGGGCTGTCTGAGGTCAGAACTCCGGGCGTGGCTCGCCGTTACTGGCTTTAAATATACTCCTGGATATGGATAATGCGATAAGTCCAAATGTAATACTCTTTTCCCCCCTTCGGATGTCCTTTTGTCTTTGAGATCACCATTGATGGTGGCTGTGATTTTGTTGTTGTTGTTGTTGACCTGGGCCCATAACGCTATGGTTTAAAGTAGTGCACTATATAGGGAATAGGTTGCCATTTTGGACACGACCCCCCAGACTATTCTCTCCCAGTGATTTCCTGTCCTGATGAGGGATGGTAATACACTGCCAGAGCTTTGTTAGTGCGTTGTTGCCCCAGCTTTAGCAGCTGTTAATGGCAGGCAGGACTACATCTCAACCAAGCCGCCTGTGGGAAGGCTTTCTTAAATATTGACCCGAGAGAAGCGGAGAAATGTGTAGATTGGTATCATTCCATTCCTGCATTCAATGAGGAGCCATATGTCTTTGTAATGCAAAGAGAGCCTGGCACTTTGTAGCTTAAGTGTTTAAGTTGATGAGAATCCTCTCTATATCCTGTATATCCAATGTGCGTGTTGGAGATTGACAGCGTTACAGAATCACTGATCTACAAATGACCTCAAATCCTACGTAACTACTCATTATGTAATGAAGATCAGCGATTCTCTGCCTCCTTGCTCAAACTGATCACGACAAACACAATTGGGCGTGCTCGTTTGTCATCGTCCTGTGCCCCAGGTGGGTGGAGATTTCACTTCAGTCTAAAATGTGCACACTCCGCCCACCTGGGGCTTCTGCCGATCCAAAACAAATGTGCCTACTGACTGTCTACCTACCCCCTTTCAGAGGCTAACGCTCTCCTTCTATAGGGTAAACCTTGTAAGAGGTTAATGGGTTAAACTATAACGCCTAAAGAGTAGGGGTGTCTAAATTGTGTCGTGTCTTCCTAGACGGAGATCCGGACGAGCTTTGAGGAGCTATACCGGGTCATGTCTCGGCGAGAGGAGTTCCGCTGGATGATGCTCCGGATCAAGCGCATGGAAGACCCCTGGATCAACGCCATCCACGCCCTGGCTGCCAAGCAGAACCTGGCCAAGCGCAAGAGGAAGAAGGTAGGACACGGACACACTCTCAAAAAACGTACTCATGTGCACGCACACACATATTCATGCAAGCCTGCACTTAAACACTTGCACGCACGTACTCACACACACAAACACACCGCCGAAAATATATTAGCTACTTGGACAAGAGAATAGAATCAGCCCATGCCTTTCTGAACTGAGAATATTGAAACAAGGAAAGTCCATTGTGTTCTGGGTAGCTACCTGGCCCCAACGATTAATAATGGATGTTTCAGTTCCCTAGTGATCTTCAGGACTTCCTCTTTCTGACTTTACGGCTTTTAACAGTGTGGATATGACATATGGTGAGATCCCTACTTCCTCTAGTTAGAGTGGAACAAAGTCTCTTGTCAACTTGGCAAGACCGCACAAACAGATCTGGGATCAGGCTAGGAACAAGGCGCCTGCCCCATTTCCATGACCCTAAAGAGTCAAGATAGGCTTGGTCCCAAATTGCACCCTATTCCCTGTAAATTGCAATACTTTTCACCATAGCCTTATATTCCCTGGCCGACAGTAGTGCACTATATAGGGAATAGGGTGCCATTTGAAACACAGTCATAGTGTGCTGAAGGTTGATTTTTATATTATTACAGTCATAATCCTCTCTATACCCATTAATCCCTGAACAATGCACCTTGGTGATTGTGTCTCCATCCCAAATTGCACCCTATCCCCTACATAGTGTACTACTATGGGACCTATATAGGGAATAGGGTGCTGTTTGAGACGCTGGCTAACACAGCAGCTGAAAGTGTGTTGAGACGTCCATGAAAGCACAGAACATTGTAATGTTGGATTCTCTCCTGTGGCTCAGTGTGTTCCCTGGTGAATAGAAGGAGACGTGTGCGCTCTGATGTTAATAATGATACGTCTTCTGTGGAGTGCATCTTACATTGTGCCATGTTGTACTCAGGGACTTGAAACGAGCCTGCCATTTGAATAGGGAAAATGCCTTATTACATTTTTCCAACCCATTGAATTGCGTTTGGATTACTTCAAGAACTAAAGACGCACAACCAGATGGTTGGCGATGTGCCCGAACATACTTGAATAAAGAAAGTTGCACACTATATTACACCATGATTTATTGGGTTCCAGTAATACTGTATGAATTTCTTAAATGTTGATGATATAACCCATTTCCATACTCTTCTGTATTGATAGCACCATTGGGAATCAAACTCGCAACCCTGGCATTGCTAGCGCCATGCTTTAACCAACTGAGCCACAATGAGAAACAATAGATTTAAACTGACACTATCTATGCCCCTCTCTCTTCGTCAGATCCTGGTGCACCTGGGCCTGTTGACCAAGGAGTCGGGCTTCAAGATTGCAGAGAACGCCTTCAGTGGGGGCCCCCTGGGGGAGCTGTTGCAATGGAGTGACCTCATCACCACCCTCTACCTGCTGGGCCACGACGTACGCATCTCCGCCTCACTGGCCGAGCTCAAAGAGTGAGTCCGTAGTGTGTGTGTGTGTGTGTGCGCACCCCTCAGACATATCTGGGTGGTGTTCAGTGCGGAGTACCGTACCGAAGCGGTTAAAACGTTTTCCAACGTAGAATTATGAAGAGCGTTTCTTATTGAACAGTTCTAGGATCATAATGAATAAGGTTATATGGACAGGTTGGGACTTGATCCTAGATCATCAGCACTCCTACTCTGAGACACTTTATGGATACAGGCCCAGGTCTCCCCTGTCCATGTAGTCTTATTCATTGTGCTCTAAAAGGCTAAACTGATCCTAAATCAGCAGCACTCCTACTCTGAGATGCTTGATACATACAGCCCCAGGTATTACCTCCCCAAGGTCACCTATGGAATGAGCAGCAGAAGTACAATACAGCTAAAGCTAGTGTAATGTGAGGTGGTTGCAACCCACCTGCTTCTGAAAAACACCCACATGTTCTTTGTGTGCTCTAGTCCCGCCTCGTTAGGTCAAACCTGTCTCATATTACTTCCTATTTGCATAAGAGGGGTTTACTGTGTGTAAACAATCCATAGCTTTCTTCTCTTTGTTTGCTGTGTGTTTACATCATGTGTCGTTGCTCTCTTTTTTTATATAATACAATACCACGTTATTGTCCATGTTACAGTGAATTTAAAACTGTTCTCAACCGCAGAGCCCTGGTCAAAAGTAGTGAACTATATAGGGGAATATGGTGCCATTTCAGATACACCCTGTGTGTCCTAACTAAGCCCACTCCCTCTCGTGCAGGATCATGAGGAGAGTGATGGGGAACAAGTCCAGCTGCCCCACCCAGGGGGACAAGGTGGTGGAGCTCATCTACATTGACATTGTGGGCCTGACCCAGTTCAAGAAGACACTGGGGCCCTCCTGGGTCCACTACCAGTAAGTACTCCATATCTTGAAGTCTGTCTGTCTGTCTGATAGTATTTATACACATCCACGTCATCCATAAGTTATGGGCTGGGATGTGTGATGTATTTTTATTTATTTTTATTTAACCTTTATTTAACTAGGCAAGTCAGTTAAGAACACATTTTTATTTACAATGACTGCCTACCCCGGCCAAACCCTAACCTGGATGATGCTGGGCCAATTGTGCGCAGCCCTATGTCCCAATCCTGCATCCTCAATCACGGCCGGTTGTGATACAGCCGGGAATCAAACCAGGGTCTGTAGTGATGCCTCTAGCACTGAGATGCAGTGCCTTAGACCGCTGCGCCACTCGGGAGTGTGTGTGATGTTGTTCATTTAGTTAGATGGAGAGCACGAGAGAGGTTACTTACACATCTCCTTCCTAGAAGAACACCTATCGACTAACACAACTCATCTCGCATACACATGGTTCTGAAATATATCTGACTCGTCATACAATGTCTTAGTTAAAATATGAGCATCCTAGTTTTTCATCCAATGAGTTTCCTGGTATCCTCGTTTACGTCTGTGTCAGGGGGGAAATTTGATTTGATTTGATGAGATCTCTTTGGAATCCGCAGCCTCCTTGCTGCTCTGACTAATTGGGAAGTGGTAACAGTGTCAGGCTCTCTGTCTGTGTCCCTTTGAGTCTCCCGAGGCTGTATCCCTCCCTGTAGGATGCCAAGCATTGCTGGGGCACGATGTCAGAGTGTTCGCCCACCGCTCATTTACTGATTGGAGCGAAGCGGAGAGAGGTTGGCGGGATGAAAAGAGGCCTATTTCCTGCAGCTCATTTGATACCTGGTGGGGTAGCTATTCAGGAGACAAAGATCCAGGCACAGAGGAGGTACCAGATGTGATTTACACACTCATTAGCATCTGAATGAGTAGGCTGAGACCAAGGCCCAGGCTGGATTTATATTTTAGTTATTTAGCAGATGCTCTTATCCAGAGCAACTTACAGTAGTGAGTGCATACATTTTCATACTTTTTTCTCGTACTGGTCCCCCGTGGGAATCGGACCCAAAACCCTGGCATTGCAAGCGCCATGCTCTACCAATTGAGTCACCCGGATCAGATTCGGGGGCCATGCAGACCAGACCGAGCTGGGCCTGCCCCTCCTGCCTATTTTATTCAAGCTAACAAAAGTCTTCAGGTCTCATGCAAGGTTACTCATCAAACAAGCTCACTATCATGTGAACCAGCTCTGTTACAGTGGCTGTCATCAAACTGTTCTTTCACTGGGCTACAATTGCATTATGTCTGAGCACAATCGTTTGATGTTCCAATGTTGGTAGGCCGTTTCCATGGGAACATCGGGTCAAGGTCTTAACTCTTAGTGGAGCAGTGGTCATGTTTGTGTCTGTTAATGTGTCTGTTTTCTGCCCACTCTCTATTGTGCGCGTGCGTGCATTGTCCGCTCCACTGATAGGACTGTCTGAACCGTCGCCTTACTCTTTGCCACTGATCTGAACAATGTTTCAATTACCACCTTTGTCTCCAGTCTACAACAATCTCATTTGAAAGACTATTTCACCTGCATCTCTCTCTCTCTCTCTCTCTCTATCTCTCTCTCTCTCTCTCTCTCTCTCTCTCTCTCTCTCTCTCTCTCTCTCTCTCTCTCTCTCTCTCTCTCTCTCTCTCTCTCTCTCTCTCTCTTCTCTCTCTCTCTCTCTCATAATCTCCTAAGAATGTTGTACTGTGTCTGACAATAGACAAGTGTCTCAAAAAGAAGAGATTTGCATGCTGTGGCTTTAGTCCCACTGGTCTTAAGTGGGACTAATTGTTCCTCTGATGTATCCCATCGGTGTGGTTGGAGGTTGTTACGAGAACTGCCTTGTGAGAACAAGAAGTCAGGTTCGCTAATAGCCCCAAGGTTTCCTTTCTCGTGTCAACACTTCTTGTTTGTTTCGGGTTTGCATTCTGTTTCATCTTGCTCTGAGGAAATTGACTGGGATGCATCCCAAACGGGTCCCTATTCCCTAATAATATGCAATTGTTTTGACCAAGGCCCCTGGTCAAAAGTAGTGCGCTATTTAGGGAATAGGGAGCCGTTTGGGACACAGACTCAACCTTTTTACAGACGGTGTGGTCGTAATGCAGGTTCCAGCAGGCACTTTCATGAGTGTATTGATTAATTCCTCATTATACATATTGGTGAAGACATTTACATTTGGCCACTTGATTCAGTGTGGATATTGTGATGTGCACTTCCAGGAAGGTTATAAGATGCCACTGTTTTACTGTAACTTCAGGCAAAACTTCTGTTGAATGTGCATTTTGGATTTTTAAGCTGACGAATCACGTCATGGAACAGTTTGGTCTCATAGTTATCTAATCCTGTCTTGTTTACGTTCTTACATATGTCCTCTCCTTCCTTCTCCTTGTCTATCCAGATCTCTCCCTCTCTACTTAAAGCGATGCTCCAGAACCTTTGTATCATTTCAGCCAGTAGTTTTGAAAATGGTGCTCACGAGCCAAAACGGGTCCCTGTTTTTTTTGTGTACTACGTCATCATTTTTTTGTGTACTACGTCATCCAATTGTGATTCATTACGTATAATATGTTATTTTTTGCAATTCCTATAATATGTTACATCCAATTTGTACAATATGTTACAAATGTGTCGTGCTTAAGATCCTGGACTGCATCTTTAAGTGTCTTTCATTTTCCAGCCTCTCCAGAACAGCTTCTAATATAGAACAATTCTACATTAATGTGAATGCCACCATGATTACGGATCGTCCTGAATAATGATTAGTGAGAAAGTTAGACGCACAAATATCATACCCCCAAGACATGCTAACCATTACAATAACAGGGGAGGTTAGTATTTTATATCATACCCCCAAGACATGCTAACCCTCACCATTACAATAACAGGGGAGGATAGTATTTTATATCATACCCCCAAGACATGCTATCCTTCATCATTACAATGACAGGAGAGGATAGTATTTTATATCATACCCCCAAGACATGCTAACCTCTCACCATTACAATAACAGGGGAGGATAGTATTTTATATCATACCCCCAAGACGTGCTAACCTCTCACCATTACAATAACAGAGGAGGATAGTATTTTATATCATACCTCCAAGACATGCTAACCTCTCACCATTACAATAACAGAGGAGGATAGTATTTTATATCATACCCCCAAGACATGCTATCCTTCACCATTATAATGACAGGAGAGGATAGTATTTTATATCATACCCCCAAGACATGCTAACCTCTCACCATTACAATAACAGGGGAGGATAGTGTTTTATATCATACCCCCAAGACATGCTATCCTTCACCATTACAATGACAGGAGAGGATAGTATTTTATATCATATCCCCAAGACATGCTAACCCTCACCATTACAATAACAGAGGAGGATAGTATTTTATATCATACCCCCAAGACATGCTATCCTTCACCATTACAATGACAGGAGAGGATAGTATTTTATATCATACCTCCAAGACATGCTAACCTCTCACCATTACAATAACAGGGGAGGTTAGCATTTTATATCATACCCCCAAGACATGCTAACCTCTCACCATTACAATAACAGGGGAGGATAGTATTTTATATCATACCCCCAAGACATGCTAACCTCTCACCATTACAATAACAGGAGGGGTTAGTATTTTATATCATACCCCCAAGACATGCTAACCTCTCACCATTACAATAACAGAGGAGGATAGTATTTTATATCATACCTCCAAGACATGCTAACCTCTCACCATTACAATAACAGAGTAGGTTAGTATTTTATATCATACCCCCAAGACATGCTAACACCTCACCATTACAATAACAGGGGAGGATAGTATTTTATATCATACCACCAAGACATGCTAACCTCTCACCATTACAATAACAGGGGAGGATAGTATTTTATATCATACCCCCAAGACATGCTAACCCTCACCATTACAATAACAGGGGAGGATAGTATTTTATATCATACCCCCAAGACATGCTATCCTTCACCATTACAATGACAGGAGAGGATAGTATTTTATATCATACCCCCAAGACATGCTATCCTTCACCATTACAATGACAGGAGAGGATAGTATTTTATATCATACCCCCAAGACATGCTATCCTTCACCATTACAATGACAGGAGAGGAAAGTATTTTATATCATACCCCCAAGACATGCTATCCTTCACCATTACAATGACAGGAGAGGATAGTATTTTATATCATACCTCCAAGACATGCTAACATCTCACCATTACAATAACAGGAGGGGTTAGTATTTTATATCATACCCCCAAGACATGCTAACACCTCACCATTACAATAACAGAGGAGGATAGTATTTTATATCATACCCCCAAGACATGCTAACCTCTCACCATTACAATAACAGGGGAGGTTAGTATTTTATATCATACCCCCAAGACATGCTAACCTCTCACCATTACAATAACAGGGGAGGATAGTATTTTATATCATACCCCCAAGACATGCTAACCTCTCACCATTACAATAACAGGGGAGGTTAGTATTTTATATCATACCCCCAAGACATGCTAACCCTCACCATTACAATAACAGGGGAGGATAGTATTTTATATCATACCCCCAAGACATGCTATCCTTCACCATTACAATAACAGGGGAGGATAGTATTTTATATCATACCCCCAAGACATGCTAACCTCTCACCATTACAATAACAGAGGAGGATAGTATTTTATATCATACCTCCAATACATGCTAACCTCTCACCATTACAATAACAGAGGAGGATAGTATTTTATATCATACCCCCAAGACATGCTATCCTTCACCATTATAATGACAGGAGAGGATAGTATTTTATATCATACCCCCAAGACATGCTAACCTCTCACCATTACAATAACAGGGGAGGATAGTATTTTATATCATACCCCCAAGACATGCTATCCTTCACCATTACAATGACAGGAGAGGATAGTATTTTATATCATATCCCCAAGACATGCTAACCCTCACCATTACAATAACAGAGGAGGATAGTATTTTATATCATACCCCCAAGACATGCTATCCTTCACCATTACAATGACAGGAGAAGATAGTATTTTATATCATACCTCCAAGACATGCTAACCTTCACCATTACAATGACAGGAGAGGATAGTATTTTATATCATACCCCCAAGACATGCTAACACCTCACCATTACAATAACAGGGGAGGATAGTATTTTATATCATACCACCAAGACATGCTAACCTCTCACCATTACAATAACAGGGGAGGTTAGCATTTTATATCATACCCCCAAGACATGCTAACCTCTCACCATTACAATAACAGGGGAGGATAGTATTTTATATCATACCCCCAAGACATGCTAACCTCTCACCATTACAATAACAGGAGGGGTTAGTATTTTATATCATACCCCCAAGACATGCTAACCTCTCACCATTACAATAACAGAGGAGGATAGTATTTTATATCATACCTCCAAGACATGCTAACCTCTCACCATTACAATAACAGAGTAGGTTAGTATTTTATATCATACCCCCAAGACATGCTAACACCTCACCATTACAATAACAGGGGAGGATAGTATTTTATATCATACCCCCAAGACATGCTAACCTCTCACCATTACAATAACAGGGGAGGTTAGTATTTTATATCATACCCCCAAGACATGCTAACCCTCACCATTACAATAACAGGGGAGGATAGTATTTTATATCATACCCCCAAGACATGCTATCCTTCACCATTACAATAACAGGGGAGGATAGTATTTTATATCATACCCCCAAGACATGCTAACCTCTCACCATTACAATAACAGAGGAGGATAGTATTTTATATCATACCTCCAAGACATGCTAACCTCTCACCATTACAATAACAGAGGAGGATAGTATTTTATATCATACCCCCAAGACATGCTATCCTTCACCATTATAATGACAGGAGAGGATAGTATTTTATATCATACCCCCAAGACATGCTAACCTCTCACCATTACAATAACAGGGGAGGATAGTATTTTATATCATACCCCCAAGACATGCTATCCTTCACCATTACAATGACAGGAGAGGATAGTATTTTATATCATATCCCCAAGACATGCTAACCCTCACCATTACAATAACAGAGGAGGATAGTGTTTTATATCATACCCCCAAGACATGCTATCCTTCACCATTACAATGACAGGAGAGGATAGTATTTTATATCATACCTCCAAGACATGCTAACCTCTCACCATTACAATAACAGGGGAGGTTAGCATTTTATATCATACCCCCAAGACATGCTAACCTCTCACCATTACAATAACAGGGGAGGATAGTATTTTATATCATACCCCCAAGACATGCTAACCTCTCACCATTACAATAACAGGAGGGGTTAGTATTTTATATCATACCCCCAAGACATGCTAACCTCTCACCATTACAATAACAGAGGAGGATAGTATTTTATATCATACCTCCAAGACATGCTAACCTCTCACCATTACAATAACAGAGGAGGATAGTATTTTATATCATACCCCCAAGACATGCTAACACCTCACCATTACAATAACAGGGGAGGATAGTATTTTATATCATACCACCAAGACATGCTAACCTCTCACCATTACAATAACAGAGGAGGATAGTATTTTATATCATACCCCCAAGACATGCTAACATCTCACCATTACAATAACAGGGGAGGATAGTATTTTATATCATACCTCCAAGACATGCTAACCTCTCACCATTACAATAACAGAGGAGGATAGTATTTTATATCATACCCCCAAGACATGCTAACCTCTCACCATTACAATAACAGAGGAGGATAGTATTTTATATCATACCCCCAAGACATGCTAACCTCTCACCATTACAATAACAGGGGAGGATAGTATTTTATATCATACCTCCAAGACATGCTAACCTCTCACCATTACAATGACAGGAGAGGATAGTATTTTATATCATACCCCCAAGACATGCTAACCTCTCACCATTACAATAACAGGGGAGGATAGTATTTTATATCATACCCCCAAGACGTGCTAACCTCTCACCATTACAATAACAGAGGAGGATAGTATTTTATATCATACCTCCAAGACATGCTAACCTCTCACCATTACAATAACAGAGGAGGATAGTATTTTATATCATACCCCCAAGACATGCTATCCTTCACCATTATAATGACAGGAGAGGATAGTATTTTATATCATACCCCCAAGACATGCTAACCTCTCACCATTACAATAACAGGGGAGGATAGTATTTTATATCATACCCCCAAGACATGCTATCCTTCACCATTACAATGACAGGAGAGGATAGTATTTTATATCATATCCCCAAGACATGCTAACCTCTCACCATTACAATAACAGAGGAGGATAGTATTTTATATCATACCCCCAAGACATGCTAACCTCTCACCATTACAATAACAGGGGAGGTTAGTATTTTATATCATACCCCCAAGACATGCTAACCTCTCACCATTACAATAACAGGGGAGGTTAGTATTTTATATCATACCCCCAAGACATGCTAACCTCTCCCCATTACAATAACAGAGGAGGATAGTATTTTATATCATACCCCCAAGACATGCTAACACCTCACCATTACAATAACAGGGGAGGATAGTATTTTATATCATACCCCCAAGCCATGCTAACCCTCACCATTACAATAACAGGGGAGGATAGTATTTTATATCATACCCCCAAGACATGCTATCCTTCATCATTACAATGACAGGAGAGGATAGTATTTTATATCATACCCCCAAGACATGCTAACATCTCACCATTACAATAACAGGAGGGGTTAGTATTTTATATCATACCCCCAAGACATGCTAACCTCTCACCATTACAATAACAGGGCAGGTTAGCATTTTATATCATACCCCCAAGACATGCTAACCTCTCACCATTACAGTAACAGGGGAGGTTAGCATTTTATATCATACCTCCAAGACATGCTAACCTCTCACCATTACAATAACAGAGGAGGATAGTATTTTATATCATACCTCCAAGACATGCTAACCTCTCACCATTACAATAACAGAGGAGGATAGTATTTTATATCATACCTCCAAGACATGCTAACCTCTCACCATTACAATAACAGAGGAGGATAGTATTTTATATCATACCTTCAAGACATGCTAACCTCTCACCATTACAATAACAGAGGAGGATAGTATTTTATATCATACCTCCAAGACATGCTAACCTCTCACCATTACAATAACAGAGGAGGATAGTATTTTATATCATACCCCCAAGACATGCTAGCATCTCACCATTACAATAACAGGGGAGGATAGTATTTTATATCATACCCCCAAGACATGCTAGCATCTCACCATTACAATAACAGGGGAGGATAGTATTTTATATCATACCCCCAAGACATGCTAGCATCTCACCATTACAATAACAGGGGAGGATAGTATTTTATATCATACCCCCAAGACATGCTAGCATCTCACCATTACAATAACAGGGGAGGATAGTATTTTATATCATACCCCCAAGACATGCTAACCTCTCACCATTACAATAACAGGGGAGGATAGTATTTTATATCATACCCCCAAGACATGCTAACCTCTCACCATTACAATAACAGGGGAGGTTAGTATTTTATATCATACCCCCAAGACATGCTAACCTCTCACCATTACAATAACAGAGGAGGATAGTATTTTATATCATACCCCCAAGACATGCTAGCATCTCACCATTACAATAACAGGGGAGGATAGTATTTTATATCATACCCCCAAGACATGCTAGCATCTCACCATTACAATAACAGGGGAGGATAGTATTTTATATCATACCCCCAAGACATGCTAACCTCTCACCATTACAATAACAGGGGAGGATAGTATTTTGGGGGGGGTATGATATTTTTGCATCTAACTTTTTCACTCATCATTATTCAAGATTCATTCAGGACTATCCATAATCATGGTAGCATCCACATTAATGTAGAAGTGGTCAGAAACATATTCTATTCTTATTTACAATAAAAGTGACTCCACAATACAATATTTACCATTCATTTCTATTGGGCACAAAATAATCATGGTAGCATCCACATGAATGTAGAAGTGTTAAAACAACACACACACAGGCACAACACACACACAAGCAGGCACACACACAAGCAGGCACACACGGAAACACACAGATGCAGGCAGGCACACACACACACACACACACACACACACACACACACACACACACACACAGGCACACACACACAAGCAGGCACACACACAAGCAGGCACACACGGAAACACACAGATGCAGGCAGGCACACACACACACAAGCAGGCACACACACACAAGCAGGCACACACACAAGCAGGCACACACGGAAACACACAGATGCATGCAGGCACATACACACATTCACTCGGTCTTTCTCTCCATCTTTCTGTATCGATCTATGTATTGGTCTATCTCTCTCAAACACTCTCACTACAGAAACAGTCATCCTATCAACTGTAATCATTATTTGCTGGCTATAACACGCTATAATTTCAGTTTGTCTAATTCTCAATACTACATGGAAATCATTATTAACACGTGACTGATTTCTTAAAGGTGACAGATTTGTACTCCTGGCCACTGATCTGAACAATGTTTGAATTACAACCTTTGTCTCCAGTCTACAACAATCTCATTTGAAAGACTATTTCACCTGCATCTCTCTCTCTTTCTCTCTCATAATCTCCTAAGAATGTTGTACTGTGTCTGACAATACACACGTGTCTCAAAAAGAAGAGATTTGCATGCTGTGGCTTTAGTCCCACTGGTCTTAAGTTTCCTCATTTGTGAATCCATTTCCCTTATTTCCTGAGCATCTTGAGAAGACCCACACTGTCTCTCACACACGCACACACACACTCGCACTGTCTCTCTCTTTCTCTCTCTTTCTCACACATGCACACACACCCACCCACCATCTGCGAAACATCTGCCTGGTCAGGAGTGGCCTTGCCTGGGCTGCCAGACTGAGCTTAGCCGGCCCCTCTGGTACTCCTGGCTCCTCATCAATTTGATTAATGCTCATTATTACACCTCCACCCCACCAGGGGTCAATCAGATGAGTATGTTGGGCTCTGTCCAGAAGGATTAAAGATGGAAAGGAATAGTGGTGAAGCATAGCCAGGTGTTTATTTTTAGGATTTCAAAAAAAAATTGGGGTGGGGGACTTATTATTGGGGCGGCAGGTAGCCTAATGGTTAGAGCGTTGGGCCAGTAACCGAAAGGTTGCTACAGTAGATCGAATCCCCAAGCTGACAAGGTAAAACATCTGTCGTTCTGCCCCTGAACAAGGCAGTTAACCCACTGTTCCTAGACCGTCATTGTAAATAAGAATTTGTTCTTAACTGACTTGCCTAGTTAAATAAAATGTAAAAAATAAATAAAATCTGAAAAAGCATCTGCCAGGGAAACTGAAAGATAGGAACTGAGAGAAGGTGACTGAAAGAGAGATAGCTGGAGAGAGAAAGATGGCGAGAGCGAGAGAGAGAGAAAGCTAAAGGCTTGATTAGAGAGGGGGAGCGACTGAGAGAAAGCGAGAGAGAAAAGGTCATGAATGTGTCATTCCATTGCACATGACATCCTTTCTCTGGTCCTCTAATTAGTCATGAAGTGTAACCTTTACTGTTCAAGTTTGATCAGTAGGAAGCTCTCTCTGTGCTTTGTTCACTATCTGTGACCATGCTGAAGGTGTGGAAAAGATATGCATCATGTAATTCATTAACCATTTATTAGTGGTTGAGGCATACAGCTGGAAGTGTGTATTAAGGCTGTAATGCAGTGTGTATTACAGATGTATGCTAACACTATAATGTGGTGGGGGACAGGTGTATGATAACTTTGTCATGTTTGGTGTGTGTTACAGGTGTATGCTGCGGGTTTTGGATTCCTTCGGCACAGAGCCCGAGTTCAACCACGCCCACTATGCTCAGTCTAAGGGCCACAAGACCCCCTGGGGCAAGTGGAACCTCAACCCCCAGCAGTTCAACACCATGTTCCGTAAGTACCACCTAATGGCTCTGGGGTGCAGATCTAGGATCAGCTTCTCCTCCCCAATCCTAACCTTAACCATGAGTGGGGAAAATGCAAAACTGACCCAAGATCAGCATCTAGGGACAACTTCACCCTACTCCCACCTAATGAGAGGGTCATGTTCATAAGGCAGCAAATGGAAGAAAATGGTCTAAAACAGAGAGGGGCAACCTGTACTCATCCAATAAAAAATAAATAGTTTTACATTTAACCTTTATTTAACTAGGCAAGTCCGTTAAGAACAAATTCTTATTTACAGTGACGGCCTACCCCGGCCAAATCCGGACGAAGCTGGGCCAATTGTGCGCCGCCCTATGGGACTCCCAATCACGACCAGTTGTGATACAACCCGGATTCGAACCAGGGTGTCTGTAGGGACGTCTCAAGCACTGAGATGCAGTGCGTTAGACCACTGCGCCACTCGGGAGCCCAATAAAGACACACTCATTTTTGTTTTCCTTTGCAAAACACGTTGAAAAGTTTTCTTTTACGTGCCCTAATGAACACAACCCAGGGGTGGGGAGGGAGAGTCCACCACCCCAGGGTGTTTTAACCTTTTCCCCATGGCTGATGAAAAGCAAAATCTTACCCAGAATGGATGAATAACCCTCTCCGGTCTCAGTTTCAGTGGTTTGGCCCACGTCAGGCTGGAATAGCAGACCAGGCTCAATAGACCCTTTGTGTTGCGGATAGAGTATGCCATTCTCATACGACGCAGGTCTTTTCATGTCATCCAGTTTACTAGCTGGTTAGATGATATCTGTAACTAATCAAACTTACATGGGTTACACCATGGGTCGAAATGAAACACAGATTTGTTTCGGTGCATCTGGCATGTTGGATTTGTGTCCCCTGCCCTTGCCTGTGGAGAAACATTCACCTTATCCTCAGCGTGTTGTTTTATATCCTGTCATTACAGCTCTGTTTCCAGGCTTAAGGGAAGTCACTGAATCTCACACTTGCAGTTGTGTAACAACAACAATGGGGCTTGAATAAACAAAACATAAAGTTTCAATATGTTAACTCTGAGTGTTGGATTTCCTTCCATCCTAAGACTAAAACGTAACAGAGATCATTTAAGACAAAGAAGGCGCCACAGGGAAATCAATCCTAGCCTTGGGTTCCATTCATTACCATTAAGTAGTCTAGCATAAATCACTGGATAAAGGGTGTAGACGAGGGAAAGTGACAGGAGAAAGGGCTCTGGCCAATGAGACAGGAGAGGGAAAGGGCTCTGGCCAATGAGACAGGAGAGGGAAAGGGCTCTGATCGCCCAGATCTGTTTGTGCTGTCTTGTCTCGTATGGCCGTTGGCAAGACAGCACCAACATATCTTTTAGGAACCAGGCTAGAACTGAAGCCATAGAGGGAACATTTCCAATGTCGTTCTTCTCTCTACTGTTCTCAAATCCAAAACCATAACAACATGTTCACATCTAGAATTGTTTCTCTGCTTCCGGCTAGGTACAGACTCTAGTCCCAGAACAGTTACTGTAGCATACTATATAGCGTGTCCTTCATCCCCTGGCGTTGTTGTTGTATGCAGTAAAACAAAAGGAAAGTCCTTTAGTCTCTGTCTCAGATACAGTTGAAGTCGGAAGTTTACATGCACCTTAGCCAAATACATTTCAACTCAGTTTTTCACAATTCCTGACATTTAATCCTATTAAAAATACCCTATCTTAGGTCAGTGAGGATCACCACTTTATTTTACAAATGTGAAATGTCAGAATAATAGTAGAGAGAATGATTTATTTCAGCTTTTATTTCTTTCATCACATTCCCAGTGGGTCAGAAGTTTACATACACTCAATTAGTATTTGGTAGCATTGCCTTTAAATTGTTTAACTTGGGTCAAATGTTTTGGGTAGCCTTCCACAAGCTTCCCACAATAAGTTGGGTAACTGAGTCAGGTTTGTAGGCCTCAATCCCTCTATGGGATTGAGGTCAGGGCTTTGTGATGGCCACTCCAATACCTTGACTTTGTTGTCCTTAAGCCATTTTGCCACAACTTTGGAAGTATGCTTGGGGTCATTGTCCATTTGGAAGACCCATTTGCGACCAAGCTTTCACTTCCTGGCTGATGTCTTGAGATTTGGCTTCAATATATCCACATACATTTTCCTTCCTCATGAGCCATCTCTTTCGTGAAGTGCACCAGTCCCTCCTGCACCAAAGCATCCTCACAACATGATGAAACCATCCCCGTGCTTCACGACTGGGATGGTGTTCTTCGGCTTGCAAGCCTCCCCTTTTTTCCTCCAAACATAACGATGGTTATTATGGCCAAACAGTTATATTTTTGTTTCATCAGACCAGAGGACATTTCTCCAAAAAGTACTATCTTTGTCCCCATGTGCAGTTGCAAACCGTAGTCTGGCTTTTTTATGTAGGTTTTGGAGCAGTGGCTTCTTCCTTGCTGAGCGGACTTTCAGGTTATGTCGATATATATATATACGACGCCAGGTCAGCGGAGTCAATCACCACCTTCCGGAGACACCTGAAACCCCACCTCTTTAAGGAATACCTAGGATAGGATAAAGTAATCCTTCTAACCCCCCCCCCTTAAAAGAGTTAGATGCACTATTGTAAAGTGGTTGTTCCACTGGATATCATAAGGTGAATGCACCAATTTGTAAGTCGCTCTGGATAAGAGCGTCTGCTAAATGACTTAAATGTAAATGTAAAATATAGGACTAATTTTACTGTGGATATAGATACTTTTGTACTTGTTTCCTCAAGCATCTTCACAGGGTCTTTTGCTGTTGTTCTGGGATTGTTTTGCACTTTTCGCACCAAAGTACGTTCATCTCTAGGAGAATGCGTCTCCTTCCTGAGCGGTATGACGGCCGCGTGGGTCCATGGTGTTTATACTTGCGTACTATTGTTTGTACAGATGAACATGGTACCTTCAGGCGTTTGGAAATTGCTCCCAAGGATTAACAAGGTCTTGGCTGATTTATTTTGATTTTCCCATGATTTCAAGCGAAGAGGCACTGAGTTTGATGGTAGGCCTTGAAATACATCCACAAGTACACCTCCAATTGACTCAAATGATGTCAATTAGCCTATCAGAAGCTTCTAAAGCCATCACATCATTTTCGGGAATTTTCCAAGCTGTTTAAAGGCACAGTCAACTTAGTGTATGTAAACTTCTGACCCACGGTGAATTATAAGTGAAATAATCTGTCTGTAAACAATTGTTGGAAAAATGACTTGTGTCATGCACAAATGAGATGTCCTAACCGACTTGCCAAAACTATAGTTTGTTAACAAGAAATTTGTGGAGTGGTTGAAAAACAAGTTTTAATGACTCCAACCTATAGTGTATGTAAACTTCCAACTTGCAATGTTACATTATGTTGCATAATGCATATTAACTCAACAGAGGATATGTAATCCCCTGTATAGGGTAATGATACCCTGAACAAAAATAGAAACGCAACATGTAAAGTGGTGGTCCCATGTTTCATAAGCTGAAATAAAGATCCCAGAAATGTTCCATATGCACAAAAAGCTTATTTCTCTCAAGTTTTGTGCACACATTTGTTTATATCCCTTTTAGTGAGCATTTCTCCTTTGCCAAGGTAATCCATCCACCTGACAGCTGTGTCATATCAAGAAGCTAATTAAACAGCACGATCATTACACAGGTGTACCTTGTGCTGGGGACAATATACAACAACACAATGCCACAGATGTCTGAAGTTTTGAGGAAGTGTGCAATTGGCATGCTGACTGCAGGAATGTACATCAGAGCTGTTGCCAGAGAATTTAATGTTATTTTCTCTACCGTCATTTGGGTAGAGAAGTTGGCAGTACGTCTCACCGGCCTCACAACCACAGACCACGTGTAACCACGCCAGCCCAGGACCTCCACATCCAGCTTCTTCACCTGCAGGATCGTCTGAGACCAGCCGCCCGGACAGCTGATGAAATTGTGGGTTTGCACAAGCTGATGAAACTGTGGGTTTGCACAACCGATGAATTTCTGCACATACGGTCAGAAACCGTCTCAGGGAACTTATCTGTGTGCTCGTCGTCCTTACCAAGGTCTTGACCTGACTGCAGTTTGGAGTCGTAACCGACTTCAGTGGGCAAATGCTCACCTTCGGTGGTCACTGGCACACTGGAGAGTGTGTTCTTCACGGATGAATCCCGGTTTCAACTGTACCGGCAAGATGGCAGACAGCAAAATATGCCGTTGTGTGGGCGAGGAGTTTGCTGATGTCACTTTGTGAACAGAGTGCTCCATGGTGGAGGTGGGGTTATGTTATGGGCAGGCATAAGCTATCGATAGCAAACACAATTGCTTTTTATTGATGGTAATTTGAGTGCACAGAGATACCGTGACGAGATACCAGAGATACCGCCATTCATCCGCCGCCATCACCTCATGTTTCGGCATGATAATGCACGGCCCCATGTCGCAAAGATCTCTACACAATTCCTGAATACTGAAAATGTCCCAGTTCTTCCATGGCCTGCATACTCACCAGACATATGTCACCCATTGAGCATGTTTGGGGTGCTCAGGTTCGACGTGTACGACAGCGTGTTCCAGTTCCCGACAATATCCAGCAACTTTGCACAGCCATTGAAGAGGAGTGATACAATATTCCACATGTCACAATCAACAGCCTGATCAACTCTATGCGAAGGAGATGTGTCGCGTTGCATGAGGCAAATGGTCACACCAGATACTGACTGGTTTTCTGATCCACACCCCTACTTTTTTTTTTAAAGGTATCTGTGACCAACAGATGCATATCTGTATTCCCAGTCAAGTGAATTCCATAGATTAGAGCCTATTGAATTTATTTCAATTGACTGATTTCCTTATTTGAACTTTAACTTTGTAAAATCGTTGAAATTGTTGCATGCTGCGTTTTTATATTTTTTGCTCAGTGTACATATCTGCCAAATGTGATCATTTTCCTATCATGCAAATGAAGCCAGCCGGTACATACAGGCTATTCATTGTCTGTAGTGAGATTTGAGGATTGGTTTGGAACCAGTCACACTCCCTGTGTTCACACGGGAAAGAAATTCTTTCCACACGATGCCCTCCCAGTTTGCCGAATGTGTGACTGACTGACTACACCAAGGGCCTGAGCAGGCACTTCATCAAGGGTCCTGTTTCACTGGCCTGAATAGTGTGTGTTTGTGTATGCTGCACGTGTATGTGTGTGTGAGCGGTCTGCTGGAACGCTCTCCTACATCCGTCCTCGGCCATCCATCTGTACAGTTAATCACTTTGCCTGTTTATAACACACCCCCTTCAGTGAGCAAATGTTTCCCCTGCTCTCGCTCCAGTTGGTACATGACAGCCTGGCTGTTCTGTTTCTCTGGCTCTTGGCTTCCATCACCTGCCCAGGGCTGGCGGACACAAACACATGCAAGTCCATTTCGAAGTGGACTAAAGTATAGGCCCGTCCCATATGGCACCCTATTCCCTATATAATGCACAACTTTTGACCCTATTTCCTATATAGTGCACTGTGTCTGACAAGGCTCTGGTCAAAAGTAGCCCACTGTATAGGCAATAGGGTGCCATTTGGGACGGATATGTGATGTCTGGGAGTGAGCACTTCATATGGTTTAAAGTTCTAAGAACATACCAAAACTATCGTAAGTTTTATTAGTCATATGGATGGTATACATCGTCGAACAAAATGCTTACTTGCAGGTTCCTTCTCGACAATGTAACAGCAATAAGAAATAATAAAATAAGAATAGGAACACAAAGTAAATGGCAGTAGAATAGAATAAACATTTTAGAATAAGTATAATACAGGAAAGCACAATTTATAGTCCAATATTTACATGTGTATTGGGGAAGGGGGGATGGGGGAAAGTGTATAAATTGAGCAGTATAATACAGTAAGAGTCTGGTAGCAGTGTGTGTGTGTGTGCATGAGTGTGTGTGCATGAGTGCTAAGGTGCGTAGAATCTGAGTAGAGCCCTTTGATGTGGGAAATGCATTGACGTGCATACACCACCCACATTGACGTGCATACACCACCCACACATTGGTTTTATGTTTTCCATACCCAATTCCTGAGATGATGCTGCAGTATTCTAGAGATTTAACTTCAATTCGGGGAAATTCCAAACTCTAATTTGTCTGTCTCTTCTGTCAGAGCTCACAGGTACAGGTATCAGGGGCCGTATGCATCAAGCATTTCAGAGTAGGACTGCTCATCTAGAATCAGTTTTCTCTTTTAGATCATATTAAGTAAGATTTTATGGACACAGGGGACCTGATCCTGATCCTAGTACAGCGCAATGGAGCATTGAGAGGTCTTCAGACAGGGTCCCCAGGACTAGCCCTCCCTCATCTAGTTTTCTCTGTTTGTGTTCGGAAGGCCAGCCCTGGGTCATGTTTACCAAGTGCCAAACGGAAGAAAACAAACTAAAACAAGGACTGCTCTTCCTGAACTTGTCCAGTAAGAAACCTTCATTTTTGTTTTCCGTTGCAAAGCGTACATTTTTTGTTGTTGCGTGCCCTAATGAACACATCAGAGGGAAACTCCCTCCATCGCTGAAGTTGGTTACAGCGATGTTTATCTCCGCTTATCCTCTGCCGAGTCCCCAACAACAGGATGTTCTGTTTTCAGGGGAAATAGATGTTAACAAGGAGGCACTCCATCTTAACTCCTCCTCCACATTTACTGGATTGGTTGAACAGTGCCGAAGAGAACCTCCCCGACAGTTATTTTTGTCAAAACCAGTATTTAGGGGGATGTAGTTTCAGGCGTGTCTTTTACGCCTGCTACGTCAGGTTAATCTACTCTAGACAGCACGCCCCTTCAAACCTCCTCTGCTTCTGCATTTCCTCTGCTTGTTTTCATTCATGTCATTTCAGCTCAGTGTTTTTCCTGTGGTGGAAGAGCTGATTTAAGGGGAAAAGTAGCAAAGGTCCTCATTTGAGTTTGTACAACTATGTATTATAATCATTATCATCATTAGTCTTGCAGTAAATTCAAGGTATGTTTAAAAAAAAATATATATTCTTAATAATGTTCCACAAGTTCTGAATAGGGAAACTAAATGTTGAACTGAAATTGTCTTGGTAGATTGAAAGCTCTCTGTATTTCCAGCCAATTGTCTTTTTTTAATAGAATTTCACTACAAGGCCTATCAAAACCTACGCTGAATAGAATTGCATTTCACGCTAGAATTTCAATGTCTTTCAATTTAACATTCAACAAGCCACGCTGAAAAGCATATGGCCTCAGTGTACTTTCTTAAATTTCTTATCAAGCAGATGCTGATTTCCTTTTTTGCCAATATTTTTTTTTGACAGAAATAAACATCTGATTATGATGAATTATGGCCAGATAACAGCTGTGAAGTATTCATCCTTCCTTGGCCAGGAGCTACAATAAGGACCCAGTGAAATGGGATGCTATAGAATGAGGGAACCGGCTGCCTTCTCTACCCCTCCTTTGATTTGGAACGGTTGCATCAAGTCCATCAAGTAAAGTCCAGAGAGTCGTCCCAAATTCCACTCTATTCTACCCTATACCCTATGAACTGGTCCTATGGGCCCTGGTAAAAACGTAGTGCACTATATAGAGAATAGGTTGCCATTTTGGGATGCAAACAACTTTTCAAGAGACTCTAGGCTTTACTTGATGGACTTTACCCCTCTGAAGTTTATTCTTATAAAAAAAGAAGGAAGCATCTCTCTGGACCAGTCAAAAAAGATTAAGTGTTGTTTTCTCCCCCCGGCAATGTGCTTAAGCGAGAGATAGAGAGAGAAAGGCGCCCTGAGAGCGAGACTGAGAGTGAGGGCGAGACTGAGAGTGAGGGCGAGACTGAGAGTGAGGGCGAGACTGAGAGTGAGGGCGAGTGAGGGAGAGACGGAGAGTGAGGGAGAGACGGAGAGTGAGAGAATAAAAGACGGAGTGAAAGATGTAGTGATAGAGATACAGAGAGAGAGAAGACACCTGCCAAAAAATGTGAGTGCTGCTCTCTAATTAAGAACAACAGGTTCAGCCGGTTCCTTTGTGCCAGTGCTGCTCTGGGCTGGGCCTGCTTGGATGTTTGCATTTCCTCCTCACAGGGATACAAAGTGCTGAGTCAGGGGGTCTCTCTCTGTCTCTCTCTGTCTCCCGCTTTCTTTCTTTTTTCTCGCTCTGTCTCTCTCTGTCTCTCTCTCTCGATACACATAAGCCCTGGTGATGTCTTAACTGAGCCTTGTGCATTCCGTTCCCTCTCCAACCCTCCCTGACAACGCTAATGAATGGACAACAAGCTGGCTTCCTGAGAGCGTGCGTGTGGTGGGGCCGTGTGTGTGTACGATAACCCTATGGTAGTTAGCGAGGTAGTTTATTTCTGTACCTTGGATGACCCTTATGCAAGGTATGGAGGCAACCAGTGTGGAATGACAGCTCATAATCAGAAGAATGTGCTTAAGATTCATTTCCAGCCCACAAAGTCTTTCACGTTCCAGTGAAATGCCTTTCTTGCAATAATCAATAACAATGTAATACTAAAAATAACAAGGTAGAAGAAAAATACACAAGATAGAGAAATAAGAAGAGCACGGTAAAGGAAGTTAACATACTATATACAGGGTCAGTTCCAGTGTCATATTTACAATGTGCAGGGATACTGGATCGATACACTACATTACCAAAATCATGTAGACATCTGCTCGTTGAACATCTCATTCCAAGATCATGGGCATTAATATGGAGTTGGTTCCCCCTTTGCTGCTATTCATGATTTATGTTCATAGAATTGGTAATCACTTTTCAAACAAAGTTTTAATTGTGCTATGTTCTCCAGTAACAACACTTGGCCGCCCTCTCTCCCTGCTGCCTGCCTTTGTTTTTTTGAACAACTTTTTTATTTAGTTTTGTCTCTTTTTTTCAGAGGTGCGGTTACAGGTGCGGTTACAGGTACAAAAACAATCACAGAAATGCCTACAAAGATAACCCCAACCCATTTCCCCCCTCAATCCCCATCCACCAGCCCGCATCCTCCATCCCCACCCGGAAGCCATGAAAACTTGGTAATTCCATCAGACATGGTTAAAACAAGCGTCAGGGTAGAGAACATCAATTCTTAAAATGAGGTCATATGAATGAATACATACTGTGCTAACTGAATACAAATACTAAACCAAATGAAACAACATTGTTATAGGCTACATATGTTAATCGATAGGATTATTACACCTAGATGTTAACAAACATACATTTATAGCATGATCATAAAAATATAGTGTGCTATAAGCCAGCACTTATTCATTAATTAATTAATAAC
Source organism: Salvelinus alpinus (assembly GCF_045679555.1). Classification (NCBI taxonomy): domain Eukaryota; kingdom Metazoa; phylum Chordata; class Actinopteri; order Salmoniformes; family Salmonidae; genus Salvelinus; species Salvelinus alpinus. Next base: position 10,429,027 of record NC_092123.1, read on the forward strand.
CTTAGGATTTCCTATTTTACCATTATGAGTTCTTAAATAACCTAAGTTCATTATTTATTCAGGCAGCCACAGGCTGCAAATGGAATAGGAAGCTTATGATTGTGTAATTATGTATAAGTAGGCTCAATCATTTGTATAATTGAAATTATAAGTCAAAAAGCCTTTAAAATATGTTTTTAATACATTTACAAACATTTTTAAAAACCTATTTTTGCTTTGTCATTATGGGGTGTGTGTAGAGTGATGAGAGAAAAGAAGCAATTTTAATCCATTTTAGAATAAGGCTGTAACTTAACAAAATGTGGAAAAAGTCAAGGAGTTTGAATACTTTCCCGAATGCACCGTATATAGTAAACTTCCTAGCTACTTCAGTGGATGTTGAACACATTTCTACCAGCAAATGAACACATTTCTACTGGCAAATGTGTTAAATTATAGCCATGGCATAAAAGGGATAATTAACTTGGGGCTCTGTGCGTTCTCTGGAAAATAATGCAACTCTGTGGAAGGTTAGTTCCACTCTGCTAGTGCGTCGTGGAACACACCTAAGTCGTTCATTATTTTCCATGAAATATATATCGCCTCGTTGATTATCCCTTACGTAACACATACAGTGAGGGAAAAAAGTATTTGATCCCCTGCTGATTTTGTACGTTTGCCCACTGACAAAGAAATGATCAGTCTGTAATTTTAATGGTAGGTTTATTTGAACAGTGAGAGACAGAATATCAACAAAAAAATCCAGAAAAACGCATGTCAAAAATGTTATACATTGATTTGCATTTTAATGAGGGAAATAAGTATTTGACCCCTCTGCCAACAAGGGTTTTGCCACCAAGTACTAAGTCATGTTTTGCAATCACAGAGGTCAGATGTTTCTTGTAGTTGGCCACCAGGTTTGCACACATCTCAGGAGGGATTTTGTCCCACTCCTCTTTGCAGATCTTCTTCAAGTCATTAAGGTTTCGAGACTGACGTTTGGCAACTCGAACCTTCAGCTCCCTCCACAGATTTTCTATGGGATTAAGGTCTGGAGACTGGCTAGGCCACTCCAGGACCTTAATGTGCTTTTTCTTGAGCCACTCCTTTGTTGCCTTGGCCGTGTGTTTTGGGTCATTGTCATGCTGGAATACCCATCCACGACCCATTTTCAATACCCTGGCTGAGGGAAGGAGGTTTTCACCCAAGATTTGACGGTACATGGCCCCGTCCATCGTCCCTTTGATGCGGTGAAGTTGTCCTGTCCCCTTAGCAGAAAAACACCCCCAAAGCATAATGTTTCCACCTCCATGTTTGACGGTGGGGATGGTTTCTTGGGGTCATAGGCAGCATTCCTCCTCCTCCAAACACGGCAAGTTGAGTTGATGCCAAAGAGCTCCATTTTGGTCTCATCTGACCACAACACGTTCACCCAGTTGTCCTCTGAATCATTCAGATGTTCATTGGCAAACTTCAGACGGGCATGTATATGTGCTTTCTTGAGCAGTGGGACCTTGCGGGCGCTGCAGGATTTCAGTCCTTCACGGCGTAGTGTGTTACCAATTGTTTTCTTGGTGACTATGGTCCCAGCTGCCTTGAGATCATTGACAAGATCCTCCTGTGTAGTTCTGGGCTGATTCCTCACCATTCTCATGATCATTGCAACTCCACGAGGTGAGATCTTGCATGGAGCCCCAGGCCGAGGGAGATTGACAGTTATTTTGTGTTTCTTCCATTTGCGAATAATCGCACCAACTGTTGTCACCTTCTCACCAAGCTGCTTGGCAATGGTCTTGTAGCCCATTCCAGCCTTGTGTAGATCTACAATCTTGTCCCTGACATCCTTGGAGAGCTCTTTGGTCTTGGCCATGGTGGAGAGTTTGGAATCTGATTGATTGATTGCTTCTGTGGACAGGTGTCTTTTATACAGGTAAGAAACTGAGATTAGGAGCACTCCCTTAAAGAGTGTGCTCCTAATCTCAGCTCGTTACCTGTATGAAAGACACCTGGGAGCCAGAAATCTTTCTGATTGAGAGGGGGTCAAATACTTATTTCCCTCATTAAAATGCAAATCAATTTATAACATTTTTGACATGCGTTTTTCTGGATATTTTTGTTGTTATTCTGTCTCTCACTGTTCAAATAAACCTACCATTAAAATTATAGACTGATAATTTCTTTGTTAGTGGGCAAACGTACAAAATCAGCAGGGGATCAAATACTTTTTTCCCTCACTGTAGCCTACCGATTGCAAGGTGCAGCCTGTGTCCAAAACATTGGAGTCTGGTCCAGTCATTTAACGTGACATGTTTCATCTTCTCCCTTAATTCTGTTATACAGTGTTGGGATGGCTACTTAGTGGAAATATATGTGCGAGATGGAGTCTTTGTATCTCCTGTCCAGCTTCTTTTGTCTTTGCTGTCTTTGTAGACTGTGTAAATAGGAACCATTTATTTGGCTAGGTGATGGCCTCTGTGATTTATACGTGTCTGCCGGATGTTTTTTCGTAGGGCGTTACACTAGAAAACCCATCAGCAATCAATGCCTGTTTTAACGTAGGTGGCTGAGGGACTTTGCTGATGTCGGGTGCATTATTTACCATATAATCGTCGTAAAGTAGGGGATGGTTATTCTTCAAATGATTTAATACATTTGTCGCGACAACAAGAGGCACTTTTTGCACAACACTTGCATGTGGTTGACATCGGTTTGCCTGTAGCCAAAATACTCCCATACCTCTGAAAATGCGCCCTTTGGCACCAAAACGACATTCTCGTTAGCACAAGCAGCACTCGTGTTTCCACTGCACACTGAGGTAAAGCCACAGAGTTTGTAGACCTCATACTGTACTATCTTTGATAAAGCCCTTTCTCTCCTCACCAGCATCTAATTGCGCACTAGAAGCTGGGACACTTGTGATTGGCCAGCATGTGAATGTCATGCAGAGAGTGAGAGAGCCCGCTTGTGATTTGTCAGCATCCTCTGCATGTAGAGATTGAATGAACAGAGTCTGGCGTATCTAATTGGAGTAGGTACTGAAGTATAGTTTTTGTTGTGTTAAAGATATACTTCTCCTTAATGCAACCGCTGTGTCAGATTTCGAAAAAGCACACCATGCAATAATCTGAGTACAGCGCTCAGGCACCAAAACAAGCCATACAGATACCCAACAGAAGTTAGAAATAGCATTACAAATATTCACTTACCTTTGATGATCTTCATCGGAATGCACTCCCAGGAATCCCAGTCCCACAATAAATGTTTGTTTTGTTCGATAAAGTCCATCATTTATGTCCAAATACCTCCTACTAAGCTATACCTCCAAATAAAATAGCATAATTATCCTTGGTATGACCTTCTTAAAACAATTCCATATAGCTTAGTAGAACCCACTCCCCTCAGTTTTTAAAAATAAAACCTTTGGTGGCATCCCATAGAATCCGGGGGTCATCAAATTATTTGAAAATAAGTCTGCTAATTCATAGTTATTTTGCAAAAGAAAGCCACGCATTTCAATGCATGCCAACGGAACCGGAGCAGAGTTTCTGCTGCGTTTCTGACCGTATCCAGTCAGCTTGAATGCGAGATGTTTTCCAATTGATTTTTATGACTTCCACAAAATTACCCAAATTACATTATGTATGGATTACCTGCTACGAAGTGCCGAGTCGAGCCCGGGTGTGTGTCTTGTTTTGGCCGGCTGATTGAAGTCGACTGGCCTGGCGTCTTGGCATAGTCCAACTGGGCCCACAAACCTTTTCTGCAGACTGTCACGTCCACTTACACTGAGCGATGACAGAGGCCTTCCTTCTCCCCAGAAGCACTATTATTATTAGGAAAATATTTTTTTTACACAGGCCCTGTCACATGTAACAGTAACGGAATGTTTTGGAATAGGTATCTAACTACAGGGGGGTTTGTACCCTATTCCCTTTAGCTATTCCCTAGTGCACTAGTGCCCCCCTAGACCTCTAATCAAAAGTAGTGCACTATATAGGGAATAGGGTGCCACAGACCCTGGTCAAAAGTAGTGCACAACATCTGGAATAGGGGGCCATTTCAGACGCAACCTACATCTTCCCTGCATGGCAATCGGGGGGAGAGGAGGGGGAGCATGGAGTGCACATCCCATCCCCGCTCCTCTTGAGGAAAGCTCTCTGCTGTGTTGAAAGATTTAACTGCCTGTTGTCCTAACACATCCCTTTCCCGCCTGGGCCATAGAGACTGACGGCAGCTCCCTCTCTCTCACCCACTTTTCCTCCTCCTCAGTCGGCTCGGAAGGAGGCCAGCCTCCATTATCACCACGTCGCGTGGCGGGCCATGAATTTATCCCCCAACACGTCGTCTCTCCACACGATTTACTGGCGCTCTGCAATAGCTCTAAAATAGCAGTAAGCTCCCTCGAGCAGTGCATATTAAATCACTTCCACAAACGGCTTCAAGCAACAACTTAACAGGCCCGGTGGATAAGGAACAGGATGCTAGCCTAAAACCCTCCCATCCACTTTCCAGAAGCGGAGAATGTTGTGTATGTAAGTCTGGAAGAGGGATGCACTTCAGATGGGCCAAGTCCATCAAGCAAAGCCCAGAGAGTCAGGATGAGATGTTTGTGTCCCAAATAGCACCCTATCCCCTATATAGTGCACTACTTTTGACCAGGGCCCATAGGACCAGCATACAGGGCACTGGTCAAAAGTGCACTATGCCATGTGGGCTTTGGGACTCAGCATAGTTTTATTTCAATTGGATTTTTGTTGGCTTTTGGGGGGGGGGGGGTCACGGAAGTCCCCATTTTTCTAATTTGGACTATCCAGGTCTTACATTGTCTTAATTGTCTAATCTCCGTCATTCACCCTTCGTCAGAAAAAGGGGGAAATCATCATCTCCAAATGTGAGTTTCCATTTCCAAAAAGAGAGTGTGCCGAGGCGAAACTCTCCCAAGTGTGTGCCGTTGCCCATTTCTGACCTAATCATAGAACGTTAAGGCTCTAATCATAGAACGTTAACTCATCACTTCACATTAACTTAACAAGTGACATTTTCTTCTCTTTTATTCTGGAGATCCCCTTACATAATTGTATTGTTTTATGATGGGACAGATGTAGATACAGATGAGGGGCACAGAAAGGATTTAAGGAATAGACAGTTGGCCGAGCCTGGGCTCAAACACCCGTCTCCATGGGGGCACGTGTGGTCCGGAGTTGGGAGTGTTACCGCTGCGACAGACTCCAGCGCCCCACTTCACATTTCTATGTGGAACTGTGTTCATTGGAAGTTGGTTAACATAAGCCTCAGATTTACTCTCCACTTCTAGGCATGAGTCAGATGACTACTTCACTAACAAAACAAATAGCCTAATCATAGACCTAATCATTAGGCCTATTGTCATGCTATTCACTTGTTTTCTGTACAGCATATGCATGAATCGATCAACTAATGTAGAGATAAATAGTTGTTGTCCTATGCAGATCTCATAGCGATAAAGCGCTGGCAATTGAATTGCTCTTTTTAATGAACTAACTTTTACCCACCTATAATCATCGTTGTGTTCCCCATTGACTGTACAATGACAGCTTGTGTTTGTAGCTTGTTTTCCTTTTTTCTGTATATAAGTGAATGAATGTGAACTAACTAGCTTCAGTACAATAATCATTGTGATCCCAGTTGAGCCGCATAATGACAGTTGTATCGTGTGGTTTATTTCCCCTGCAGCCCACACGCCAGACAACAGCTTCCTGGGCTTTGTGGTTGAGCAGCATCTGAACGCCAGCGACATCCGCCACATTGACGAAGTCAAGCGGCAGAACCAGTCGCTGGTCTACGGCAAGGTGGACAACTTCTGGAAGGTACGACGCTTCAGCTCAGTGTATCCCGCGTGGCTGGCATAGCCAAGGTTTTGCGTTTAAACTCCGGCAGGGAACAGTGTTCAAATTAAACATTGACTCTTGGGGGTGCCTAATGGGTCTTGGTGTTGTCTGACGTTGAAATGTGATCACCCTCCTACTTAAAATGTATGTATGCACTCACTGTACTGTAAGCCGCTTTGGGGGAAAAGTGTTTGCTACATAGCATTTATTATAATGTTATTTACATTGTGTACAAACTCTGCTCAGCTCTTAGTTATTTGGGAGCAGTGGTAACGTTTCGTTGTGGACAGAAATATACTTTTGTCTACATCAGCATTGAGGGTGAAGTTGAATGTGGTAGAGTAGTGTTCTTCAGTTGGAATTTTGAATACCATGTCATCAACTGGTGACTCTTCTTGTTTAGAACAAAAAATGATACGTGATCTAGTTCCCAGACATCAACACTACTAGAATAGAGCCCAATGAGAAGGCAGTGCTGCTCAGTTGAGTTCAATCAGAAACTGGTCCCATTGGCTTCACAGTCCCGTCCCTGGATCACAGGGAAATGGACAACACTGTAGACGCTTTTAAGGAGACTGTAGTGACTGAAGTGACAGTGTCCACTGAGCCTTGATTTGCACAGAATGCCTTTCAAGATGAAAGCACCAGACGCGCTACACCATCAATTCTTGGGAACCGGTGTATGGAATCTATTGTAACCCAGTTCCTTAACTCTTGAAAGAAAGTCACTGGAACACTTTGAGAGTTTTTGGGAGATTTGATGGAGACTAGTAGTGTTCCTTTATAAACCATATTCGTGAGTTTCTGATTATATGTTGATAAATAGTAGAATTCAGCTCTACTCTCTGATTAGTTATAATATATTCCTACTCAGACTCTGTTGTGCAGAGGCATTGTCGCAGGGATTATTTCATCTAAGATAAAACGGGTTTAGAGATTGTAACTACACCAGCCACAAGCGTTTTGCGTGCGATTCGCTCGTTGGCACATTACACACTGTTGGATTACTTCCTAGTCTGTACGTCTTGGTGAGACTTGACAAGGGCTGCGACGATGACAAACATTGTAAAGAAGCCGGTTGTAACATTTTAAGCCAGCCATACACACAGGGAGTGCATCCCAAATGGGCCCTGGCCAAAAGTAGTGCACTAAAGGGAATAGGGTGCCATTTTGGATGCAACCAGAGTAACTCCGGTGGAAGCAGATTTTACAAACAAAAGACCAGAGGTCATCTCAGATCTGTGGCGAACAACGCCCGGCTTTTATCATAGTCAGCTGGCACAAAGTGGGCAGATGAGAGTTGTGAGATGCCAGTCATGCCACCCACAACCCAAACTGGTCATCCAGGTTAAGGGATGAAGGACATATCCCTGCGGATATAGACCTGGGTTCAAATAGTATTTATTTTCTCTCAGAGGTGTATTAGATTGAGCCTGGTGTACCAGATGTGCAGGGTTTGCACTTTTGGGACTATTTGATTGGTGCCATTGCGCCAGGCTAGGTCAATCAACAACAAATGTTATTTGAACTCAGGTCTGTGACCACACAAAGAAATGACCATGTCTTGCAGAACCAGCATCCACACACAACACTGATAACACAACAGCCCTATATTAACCATGCAGTGCGGCTTGCCACGCGCTCTCGCAAACCCGCATGTGGCACAGCACAGTGGGCCATTTAGTCTATCTTAAAGGGCAGAGTGCCGAACTCCCATCACTTCTCCTTGAAAAACATTAGCAGCTAAACAGACACCCTGTCGTGTTCATTACCTCCGTTTTTAATTAAACAGCCATTTTAGAGTCTGGTAATGAATGAACGTGAGGGGAAAAGGCCTCCCTCGCACTTTCCCTCCCCGAATCTGCGGGGGCTGTCTGCATTGCCTTGTCTGCGGGGGCTGCCTGCATTGCCAGCTATTTGCTTTTCATCCAGGAAACAGCCTTTCAACTCCCTCATATCTTGCGATTGTGGTATTTACTGCTCTCTACAAGGCGAGAACATGATGAGGGGTGGGCTTGCAAAAATAAGAGGTCAGAGGTCTCACTACACAGGACATCTAGTACAAAGTGCCTTTGCGACTTTTAACAACAGTCATTGACCAAACAAACGTCATTGCCTCCAATTGCTTTGTCTCTGACGGACATTTGTTTTTCACATGTAATGTTACACAGAACCCAGAAGCTCCTCACTACGGGGAATATTCCCCGTCTCTTAATCAGTATGCAGAAGTGTACCGCTAGCCTCTCTCTTCCCCTCTCTGCAGGTGTGTGAATGGAGCCCCTTGCGTCCCAAATGGCACCCTGGTCCAAAGTAGTGTGCTATGTAGGGAATAGGGTGCTGTTTGTGGTGCTGCAAATTGTGTGGGGAGGTCTGATTTATAACGGGCACAGAATGGACGGTAATTGCTGTATCCATATAGGAGAGATTTATCGGCGTTATGAGTGGCATTAAATGTAATTAGACACAGCAGAGAGGAAGCATCTGTCGGCCATCACTGTGTGGCCTACATACTCAAACACAACTTTCAGATAATTTCACCGGCAAACTCTAATGAGAGTAATCCACTATTGTTGCTGTCTGGAGTGCCTCAGTGCGTATCGCTGCTCTCGTACTAACTAGTAAATGTGTTGCCTAAGAATTAAATCTCCAAATATCATATATTACTTAGGCTACACAATGGTTTTGTTTTTGAGTTAATTAATACAAAGTCATGATAGGCTGGTAAGATCCTGCATTGGAGTTATCAAGGAGCAATTTCCTTAACATCAACCTTCAGACCTACTTTTCCCTAAGAACATAGGTGTCATTTGAGATGTGGGGTACTACATTATACAGCGGGTGGTTCTAATCGTAGATGCTAATTGGTTTAAACTGCGTTCCAGCAGGTGTTTATTCCACACCAGCTAAGGCCATGATGTTGAAATGCCTATTTTCTGTTCCATCTCACTGCGCAATCCACTGTCTCATCAGCCCAACCAGGGAATTTATAAACTGTAAAAAAACAACAACATCTAGACATCATCTCCCCTTTCTTTTAGACTAGAATTTGTTTTTCAACAGGGGAGATTTGTAAATACCTTGCTGCCCGTCTCTTACCTTTGCAACATGGTTTCAATCTCCACTGTCCCATTGAGAATTAACGTGTAAGGACACGACAAACCGCTTCATGAAACCACAAAGCAGCATAATTTTTATGGATATATACAAAGAAATGTCAATAGGTCAAAGAAAATGAAATGGTCCTGCTGAAAGGTGAATTCATCTCCCAGTGTCTGCTGGAAAGCAGACTGATCCAGGTTTTCCTCTAGGATTTTGACTGTGCTTAGGTCCATTACATGCCCCTAACATGATGCAGCCACCACTATGCTTGAAAATATAGAGAGTGGTACTGAGTAATGTGTTGTATTAAATTTGCTCCAAACATAACACTTTGTATTCAGGACAGAAAGTGAATTGCTTTGGCACATTCTTTGCAGTATTACTTTAGTGTCTTGTTGCCAACAGGATCCATGTTTGAAATATTTGTATTCTTTACAGGCTTCCTTTTTTTCACTCAGTTAGGTTATTATTGTGTAGTAGCTACAATGATGTTGATCCATCCTCAGTTTTCTCCTATCACAGCCATTAAACCATTGGCCTCGTTGTGAAATCCCAGAGCGGTTTCCTTCCTCTCCGGCAACTGAGTTAGGAAGGACACCTGTATCTTTGTAGTGACTGGGTATATTGATACACCATCCAAAGTGTGATTAATAACTTCACCATGCTGAAAGGGATATTCAATGTCATTTTTTTATATATTTTTTACCCATCTACCAACAGGTGCCCTTTGTGAGGCATTGGAAAACCTCCCTGGTCTTTGAGGTTGAATCTGTGTTTGAAATTCACTGCTCGACTGAGGGACCTTACAGTTTTCTGTATGTGTGGGGTACAGAGATGAGGTAGTCATTCAAAAATCATGTTAAACGCTATTATTGTACACAGTGAGTCCATGCAACTTATTATGTTAAGCAAATCTTTACTCCTGAACTTATAGGCTTACCATAACAAAGGGGTTGAATACTTGTAGACTCAAGAAAGCTTTTCATTTTTAATTAATTTGTTTAGAATATATTGGCACGGTTTGCCAGCCCTCAACTTTTATCTTGGGCCTAACAACACACGTGCCAATATATCCTCCAAACACCGGATTCTCTGGCATTATCAGTTAAATATCTTACTCCTGAAGTGCACAACGGCAGTAGGTAGCACGTGGGATACCGATGCCTTAGGCTGCTGGCTCACTCCCTTTACATTGTCCCGGTCAGGAAATGGTATGCGAACCACCAACCCTCAGGTTAGCCCTAAACAACACCACCAACATCTCCCAAGAGCTGCAGTGAAAACTGGTTGAATCTACCAGGTCGCCTACGTCTCGAACAGTCAGACATGTTTGAAGTGGGAGAGGGAAGGTGATAATCGAGCAGCCAAAAAGCAGGCCTCTCAAGGAGCCGCTACCATGGCAACCGGCTCGAGCCGAGCGCACTCACCGAGGCAGAATGAAGGGTAACTGTTGGCTGCAGCTCTGCGCACTCTGAAGCGGCAGTTGTTTGAGTCTAGTTGTCGTGAGCTTAGGTGGTTGAGGTTGAGGCTGTGTGAGTAATTGAATACACAAGAGAGTGCAAACCGTATATACTGAACAAAAATATAAATGCAACATGCAACAATTTCACGATTTTACTGAGTTACAGTTCATATACGTAGGGAAATGTAAATTTAAATAAATTCATTAGGCCCTAATCTATGGATTTCACATGACTGGGCATGGGCGCAGCCATGGGTGGGCCTGGGGGGCATAGGCCAACACACTAGGGAGCCAGACCAGTTTTCCCCCACAAAATGGCTTTCTACAGACAGAAATACTCCTCAGTTTCATCAGTTGTCCTGGTGCCTGGTCTCAGATGATCCTGCAGGTGAAGAAGACAGATTTGGCGGTCCTAGGCTGGCATGGTTACACATGGTCGGCGGTTTTTAGTCCGGTTGGGTTTACTGCCAAATTCTCTAAAACTACATTGGAGGTGGCTTATGGTAGAGAAATGAACATTCAATTATCTGGCAATAGCTCTGGTGGACATTCCTGCAGTCATCATGCTAGTTGCACACTCCCCATGATACACCTGTCAGGTGGCTGGATTACATTGGCAAATGAGAAATGCTCATTAACAGGGTTGAAACAATGTTGTGCACAAAATTTGAGCGAAATAAGCTTTTTGTGCGTATAGAACATATTTTATTTCAGCTCATGAAACATGGGACCGACACTTAACATGTTGCGTTTTATGTTTTTGTTCAGTATAGAAAGTGAGATGAGAATATAGACAGAGAGAGAGAGGGTGGGTGAGAAAGAGGAAGAGAGAAAGATGGAGAGGAAGAGAAGGAGAGATGGAGGAAGGGTGTGAACATGTTGACGGAGAGAGAAAGTTGGAGACGGAGAGGGAGGGAGAGACATAAAAAAGAAACACCGGGCCCCCTGGCCTTAGATCAGGGGAGGTGGACACTGCTGTTTGAAATGCTAATGCTGGCTGACAGACAGTGCCCACAGTCCCTCCAGTGCACAAAGATTTATCAATGTAACACTGACACATTTTTCTCGCCGAGCCACTCACACACACACAGACACATTAGGGCGCATACACTAGCGTGAGCACGCGCACACGTGCAAATACACAGGCTTACAAACAAACCCACACATATTCACCCAGCTGTACAGGAAAACCCACTCATATGAATTTGTTCTAAACCGACTTGCCTAGTTTAAATAAAGGTTAAATAAAAAAACACATGACTGATGAATCAGGAACAGACTTACAAATGTACCAAGATACGAAATCTGGAGATTCCAAGGGCTGTGATTCTGTACCACTGAATGCTGTTCTATTTTATAGAACAAAAATAAGTTGATGCTGGATAGTGAACAATGCCGGAAAAGCCTTTGTGCAAAAAAAACTCCCAGAAGTAATCAAATATTTTACATTGTTTACTATCCAGCATCAACTTATGTTTGTTCTATAGTATTTCATCCCATTAACTATTAACCAAAGAAGTGCTCCTCTCCTGTGTCTCTGCTGTTCTATTTTAATTGGATTCAGTGAAGCTCGTAACCCATTACAAATGATTTAGCGTGAGGTCGTATTGGCCCTGTGAGAGTACATGGGTTGTATTCACACTTGGTAGGTTCTCTCCACTGGCAGAATAATCTACCCCAGTATCCCAATATGTGCTGGTGAGCCCTGCATAAAGCTAGGGTTATAACGTAGGTTTAGCTTGACAGTCTTGTCAAACAATCCAAAACACCAAAAAGGGAAAGAGGGATATCTAGTCAGTTGTACAACTGTATGCATTCAACTGAAATGTGTCTTCCGCATTTAACCCAACCCCAGAACACATACACATTCACACACACACACATACTTTTCCAGGTGATTTACAATGTAATTAAAAAACCTCTCCTCTCTCATTTTGATCATCTGCCCTCAAACCAATGTCCTGGTTTGATTATTTCCCTAATACTACTCCCCATAAAGGCTAAGGAAGGCAATGAATCAGCTTCCTCTTCAAAGTTCGCCTGACATCGTGTTGTCTTCATTTTCTTGGTCCTCGGGTCAATGTCCCTCAGTTTACATTTACAGGTGGGAGGCACACAAGTGCGCACGCACACACACACACTCGCGTTTGCAGACTAGCGCCCACACACTTTCACACAAACAGATACATACACTCTCACAAACACACACGCTGACAGGATTTCTCTGAACAACACAGAAGGTATGAGTTATTTATAATAAACCAGAGTGTCCTCATTCCAGGAACACACTGAACTGGAATAATGTTCTTTAAGAACCTTTTATGGAGTGAGATTAGACTCTTAATTTGGTAAATATACAGTACCAGTCAAAAGTTTGGACACACCTACTCATTCAAGGGTTTTTCTTTATTTTTACTATTTTCTACATTGTAGAATAATAGTGAAGACATCAAAACTATGAAATAACACATATGGTATCATGTATTAACCAAAAAAGTGTTAAACAAATCAAAATAGATTTTAGATTTTAGATTCTTCAAAGTAGCCACCCTTTGCACACTCTTGACAATTGGAGTGTGTGTCAATGCACCACAAAGTGTGGCAGACCAGGGGGTTTGGTCAAGACGTTTACACAGATCAGACACGGACAGAGTAGGATTAGCTCGGTTTCATGGGTGTTTATTAAATAATAAATCAAAAGAAAAGGATAGGTCTCCCCCATGAGACCCTCTCCGGGATACCGTCTTCTGGGTTCCGGGTCTTGCTGTATCCTGTCGGGCACACCAACTCAACTCCCTCGTCTTAGCTCGGGTACCGTATCCAACGACACGGAAGTCACCTTACTTCCCCCAGTCCTCCCCTGTGTGCTGCCCTTCTGGCAGCTTTATGGGGCTTGTACAGCTGGTGAGCAATCAGCCCTTGATTACTCACCAACTCCCAATCAGCCCCAATTAGTCCTGGGCGGAGAGCCCGTCGAGACCTGGCACGTCCAGCCGATGGAGCCATCGCCTCGTGATGTATACTCCTTCTGTCACCAGGCCTCGATGGGTCTCCCCCTGGTGGCTGACCTGCTGTACGCCACAAAAGATACAGGCGTCCTTCCTAACTTAGTTGCCGAAGAGGAAGGAAACCGCTCAGGGATTTCACCAGTAGGCCAATGGTGACTTTAAAACAGTTACAGAGTTTAATGGCTGTGATAGGAGAAAACTGAGGATGGATCAACAACATTGTAGTTACTCCACAATACTAACCTAATTGACATAGTAAAAGAAGGAAGCCTGTACAGAATACAAATATTCCAAAGCATGCATCCTGTTTGCAACAAGGCACTAAAGTAATACTGCAAAGAAATGTGGCAAAGCAATTCACTTTTTGTCCTGAATACAAAGTGTTATGTTTGGGGCAAATACAACACATTACTGAGTACCACTCTCCATATTTTCAAGCGTAGTGGTGGCTTCATCATGTTATGGGTATGCTTGTAATGATTAAGGCCAGGAGTGTTCTTCAGGATAAAAAATAAATGGAATGGAGCTAAGCACAGGCTAAAACTCCTAGAGGAAAACCTGGTTCAGTCTGCTTTCAGCAGGACAATTTACAACTGTGGAAGGTGCATTTGCACATACACATTTGCTTGTGGATTTTGTATTTGTTGTTTACAGAATTTTCAGACTCTCTTTTCCACTGGTTTTATGTTGTACAATCCACAAATGTGGCTATAGTGTCCATATTAGGACAGCCTCAGTCTAAGCAGATGACTCTCCTTTCCTCCATTTCTAGCTTAATTTCCTCCTTTCTTAGATCCCTTTCCTAATTTGCTTTCCTAGATCCCTTTCCTCCTATAATATCTCCCTTTCATTTCCTCCCCTCCTTTGCTTTTCTAGCTTTTTCTAGTGAATGATCCTGAGTGGCCGATTTACAGTTTTGACTTAAATCTGCTTGAAAATCTATGTCAAGACAACCAACTTGACAGAGCTTGAAGAATTTTGATAAGAAATTATGGGCAAATATTGTACAATCCACACTCTTAGAGACTTACCCCAAAAGACTACAAAGGTGTTTCTAACATGTATTGACTCAAGGGGGTAAATACTTATTTTATCAAGACATAGGAGTGTTTTATTTTTCATTTTATTTAAAACATTTCTTCCACTTTGACAGTATAGAGTATTTTGTGTAGATCATTGACAAAAAATGATAACTGAATCCATCCAAGACCATAGATCAAGACCAACTAGAAGGCATGCACACACATTTATTACACACATTGTCGGAAGAAAATAGTTAAGCTCATCAAAAATTAAGATGAATTAACCCTAAAGTTAATTAATCAAAAAATGGATCAAAAACTGTAACCATCTTGAGATAATAGGCCTACCTGTATGATATCTTTACGTATACATAGCTTATGCCTTTTTTGTGATGACTTTCCTCAACCAACACTTTACATGTTTTAACTGATCGGAGTTCTCAGAAAAACAGCACAGAAGGTATGAGTGACCCCCCCCCCCAGTCATTAATAAACCAGTTAAGCGAGTGAAAGCTATAGTGTTGCTATACAGCATTCCAGTCCCCACACACAGACACTCACAGAAAACCTGGGTTCAAATCGGATGGTAAGAACCAATTGTGGACATGACCCCCTGTCCCTAGGGAAAGTTCCACCCCTGGTTCAAATGTGTATTTGAAATACTTATTTTCTGTGTATTTGAGTATTTTTTAATGATTTCCTATAAATAGCCTACTATTTAAAACTATTTTGAAATACTTGTTCAAATCCATGGAGTATTTAGATATTTGTATTTAATAATGCACAGACAAATACATACCAATCCTTTCAAAGTGTATTTCCAAATACATTCCAATATGACTTACTTCAAATACAAAAATATCCGAATACTTACTTCGAAATGTCTTTGAAAATAATTGAAATACCCAAAATAGTATTTGAAACCAGGTCACACACACACACACACACACACACACACACACACACACACACACACACACACACACACACACACACACACACACACACACACACACACACACACACACACTGCATCCCCCGTCAGGTGCCATCAGTGTTACTGTGGGTTTTTGTCACTGTCCCTCCCCGTTGGAGCCAGACTGCGCTGCAGGCCGCAGGGGAACAGCTCTGACTGTCTGATGTGACAGTCAGGGCTGCAGACTGGAGCGGTGGGGAATATTACTGTACCCTCTCTCTGTGACAGCTTAGGCTAGACTCAAACATCAGAGCCCTAGCCTGTAGCCATACTACTGGCCTAAACCTCCCTCACCTTACCCTCATAGGCATGGCACTGACAATGAACAATCAGTCTGCACTGCAGTAACCTTGTGGCATTCACTGTTGTAATCATATATCATCATCACCATTTCCATACTTTTACCATTCTCAGGGCCACATCCTGGTTTTGTGTGTGTGTGTGTGTGTGTGTGTGTGTGTGTGTGTGTGTGTGTGTGTGTGTGTGTGTGTGTGTGTGTGTGTGTGTGTGTGTGTGTGTGTGTGTGTGTGTGTGTGTGTGTGTGTGTGTGTGTGTGTGTGTGTGTGTGTGTGTGTACACAATCCACTCCTTCTCTCCACTCTTCCTCCGTAACCTTCCTCTAACCCTCCACCCACACACCTATTCAGGCCCCAGCTTTCTGGTATACACATATTAGAGAGTAGACATTTCACCATCTAATTACAAGTGGCCACCTCCACACTGCCTGGATCTCTGCTCTCTCTAAGGCTGAGTCCCAAAGGGCACCCTTTATAGTGCACTACTGTTGACCAGGGCCTATTGGGCTCTGGTGAAAAGTAGTGCACTATATAGGGAATAGGGTGCCATTTGGGAGGCGGACCTCAAAGGCTCCTGTTACAACAGGCTGCCAGGAGGCATCTGATAGGGCATCCCTAGGGGCCGGGCGACTGGCCTGTGTAAGACACACTCAAAGGAGAGCCTGATGTACTGTAGTCACTCCACTGTTCTCCTTCCTGTTCCTAAAGCTAACAAAGGATACTGTGTGCGCTGGAGACATACTGTGTCAGCCTGCTTTGCTTAGAAAGAATTAGCTTGTAGGCAGGTTGATTTGTTTTTGGAATGTTTAGAATATGGATTTCCATAGAAGTTAGAATTTTTTTCGAGAATGTTGTCTAAGATATTGATTTGCATTGTAGTTAGAATGTTGTTTAGAATATTGATTTGTATTGGACTTAGAAGGTCAAATGATGCTGTGTGCCCTGTAGACATAGCTACTACTTTGTGCTAGAGGCCTTCATGGATCTACCCGAACCCGATTACCCTTGATACGACCCGGGATCCAGAATGTTTTAGATCCCTGTGTAAAAATATGTGAAATACTGACCAGTTCCTAAACAACAAATGCAAATGTCATACATTTACATTTTATTATCTTAAATGATTCTCAGTGGGTTCCCTTTCATCAAACCAAATATGTCAAAATATAATTTTCAAAACCGCATTTTCGCTTCATGACAACGAGCCACTGTGGGTTAAATAGGCTACTTCTTCTACTAGAGGAAGAGGAGGACTCAGCGGAAAAGAGTGATAGCCTATAGGGAAAGGGTTGAATGCCTTCAACTGAAATGTGTCTTCTGCATTTAACCCAACCCCTCTGAATCAGAGCGGTGCGGGGGGGCTGCCTTAATCACACAACCTTTCGGTTACTGGCCCAACGGTCTAACCACTAGGCTACCTGCTGCCCCATAGGCTATATAAAGTGCGTTTCTGAAACATGGAGTTGTTTTTTGCTGATGTGAAGAAGAAACTGAATGAAAGCGAGTACAGGGGGGTAGAACCAACAGGCAAATCGTCTGTATGGCCGTCATTTATGCACACTTGTGGATACGGAGGAGAAAAGGGTTACCCATATTCTTAAGACCTGAGTGTGACCTGACACATTCTTTCTGATCGTCTTTAATAAAGAAACATTTTGACCAAGTTAACCTGCTCATGTTGTGTACACTGATAACCTATGCCTATCGACAGAAAATATTGTATCCTTATGTTGAAAGGCTGCCAATTTATTGATTGTGTAAGGCATGGTATAAGAAATATCAACTTCAACTATGAATGTTTAATTAACTCTTCGGACGGTAGGCCAACATGTTCTCTTAAATCGCAATTGTTGGAAATGAAATGGGAATGCAGGAGACTCCATCCTTGGCCTATTTTAATTTTAGGCTTGCTGGTCAAACAGGCTATAACCTACCTTTTTTTTGTTTAAATCAACTATAGGGATGTCATTATGAAAATACTAAGCTGTACACCACAAATAAATTATTTTAGATAGGCTTACAACCAAAAATGCATGTTCACTGCCAGACAACTCCAAAAAATTGCTGATTTGCAGGGCAATAAAGCTGCATTTTTTAAATGTTTCGGATCCATGTGGGTCAGATACAGACTAGACCAAATTTGGATCGAATGCTCTCTCAACTCTGATATGTTTTCGTGGATCTGGTCCACTAAGATCCGAAACAGTTTTTTTTTAAATGGTCGGATCCTGTCGGGTTGGAAATTTGCGTATTCAATTTCGGGATCTGAGAAGGTATTTTCTCTGTACCAGCCTGCTTTGCTTAGAAATAATTCGCTTTGAGGCAGAAATGGCTGCCTTGGTGGCAGGTTGATTTGTATAGGAGTCAGAGCCTCGGGGAGAGGTGTGACTGTTTGAATGTTGTTTGTATCACTATTGTTAGTTTTTAAAGTGAAGAGATGGTTGTTGCTCTAGTCAAGTAATAGAGAATGTGCATTCTTTAACTTCCGTGGCCTGGACGTGTGCGAACCCATTCTCTTAAAAGATGGATACCACCGCACACTGTCGAATGCTCCTGCATTCAATCCTTTCTCCAGACAGCAATGGCTTGATAATGAGTGGTGCCAGCGTAGTTTGCCACTACCTGAGCACACCTGGGGGCAGCTTGGAAGGATGTACGTGCGCTGGTGAGAGGAAAGCTGCTGTTCCTGTCTTGTTCCTAGCTTCAGTTTAAACGGCGGCCCTGCCACAGCCTGTCATTAGGGGTTCGTCGGGGAGGATGTCGCAATCGATGCTTGATCAAACTGGTTATCCCCTCCCACTGTCTGCTGTCGCCTGAGTCCTATCCTTCGCTACTGCATTTTTCTTTCTATGAGCAGTGAAAAATGTACTAGCCTACTTTATGGACTAGTTTAGGAATGTTCTCCATTCAAACGTTTAGGTGTGACAGCTCAGGAAATTGTTGCAAACATTAGGCCTACATAAAGCGTTATAATCAAGATTTCTCAAACCGAATGAACAAATCTCTTATTTGATATTATGGATTTTTTTTATACTATATATTGCCGCCAACCCAAAGAATATCCGTGATTACAGTTTTGATAATGAGAATGAAATGAAGGCATGAATAATCTTTCATCTCTCAGTGGATACTAGTCTCCATCATTCTCCCTGAAACGTATTTCTGCGTCACCTTTTTCTCTAATGCATAGTGCGCTACTTTTGACCAGAGCCCTAAGCGCCCTAGTCAAAAGGAGTGCACGTTATAGGGAATAGGGTGCCATTTGGGACGTAGAGCTCTCTGCTCATCTTCCTTTGTTTGCGAGAGAGATCATGTTGATCCAACAGTACACTCTCTCCGTTTGTTTTGCTCTAAAGTGTTTTTGAGTCGGTGCACTCCAGCGAGGAGCCATCTCTTATCAGCAATGAGCTCCTTGCCTGACATCATTTCCTGTGATTTCCAGTTTGAGGGAGGACTCTTTAATTGTTATAAGCCTGTACGAACCTTTATGATGTCTTTATAATAGGTTATGGCTGTTATTTAATCCGAATCATTTTAAGGAGACGGTAATAAGAGATTATAAGGGACCATGCAAGTCTTACAATGCATTATAACCACATCATAATGCATCACCTGTCAGCATTTACGTGTTACCAGATATTGTTTTCATGTTGTCTATGTGTCATCAACGTTTAAAAGAGTACATTGCAGATTAGAGGCAGAGGTCCCAGATACAATAATAATATAGTACTTTGTTTCCTTGTTTTGAGAATCTCAACATAGAGATCTATAATGAGGCCAGGTTATGTACTGTGTACAATACACAATGTGGACTACAGTATGTACAGTAGTAGGGTCTCACTGACTGGTGGTTTTCTTACTGTGTGTTTCAGGACAAGAAGACCTACCTAGACATCATCCACACCTACACGGAGGTGCACGCCACCGTGCACGGTACCAGCACTGTGCACTTGCCCAGCTACGTGAGAAACTACGGCATCCTGAGCGGCCGTGACCTGCAGTTCCTCCTCAG
Source organism: Salvelinus alpinus (assembly GCF_045679555.1). NCBI lineage: Eukaryota > Metazoa > Chordata > Actinopteri > Salmoniformes > Salmonidae > Salvelinus > Salvelinus alpinus. The sequence continues at coordinate 10,448,748 of NC_092123.1, forward strand.
GGAGACCAAGGTGAGAGCAACACACACACACACACACACACACACACATACAGTGGGGAGAACAAGTATTTGAAACACTGCCAATTTTGCAGGTTTTCCTACTTACAAAGCATGTAGAGGTCTGTAATTTTTATCATAGGTACACTTCAACTGTGAGAGACGGAATCTAAAACAAAAATCCAGAAAATCACATTGTATGATTTTTAAATAATTAATTTGCATTTTATTGCATGACATAAGTATTTGATCACCTACCAACCAGTAAGAATTCCGGCTCTCACAGACCTGTTAGTTTTTCTTTAAGAAGCCCTCCTGTTCTCCACTCATTACCTGTATTAACTGCACCTGTTTGAACTCGTTACCTGTATAAAAGACACCTGTCCACACACTCAATCAAACAGATTCCAACCTCTCCACAATGGCCAAGACCAGAGAGCTGTGTAAGGACATCAGGGATAAAATTGTAGACCTGCACAAGGCTGGGATGGGCTACAGGACAATAGGCAAGCAGCTTGGTGAGAAGGAAACAACTGTTGGCGCAATTATTAGAAAATGGAAGAAGTTCAAGATGACGGTCAATCACCCTCGGTCTGGGGCTCCATGCAAGATTTCACCTCGTGGGGCATCAATGATCATGAGGAAGGTGAGGGATCAGCCCAGAACTACACGGCAGGACCTGGTCAATGACCTGAAGAGAGCTGGGACCACAGTCTCAAAGAAAACCATTAGTAACACACTACGCCGTCATGGATTAAAATCCTGCAGCGCACGCAAGGTCCCCCTGCTTAAGCCAGTGCATGTCCAGGCCTGTCTGAAGTTTGCCAATGACCATCTGGATGATCCAGAGGAGGAATGGGAGAAGGTCATGTGGTCTGATGAGACAAAAATAGAGCTTTTTGGTCTAACTCCACTCGCCGTGTTTGGAGGAAGAAGAAGTATGAGTACAACCCCAAGAACACCATCCCAACCGTGAAGCATGGAGGTGGAAACATCATTCTTTGGGGATGCTTTTCTGCAAAGGGGACAGGATGACTGCACCGTATTGAGGGGAGGATGGATGGGGCCATGTATCGCGAGATCTTGGCCAACAACCTCCTTCCCTCAGTAAGAGCATTGAAGATGGGTCGTGGCTGGGTCTTCCAGCATGACAACGACACAAAGCACACAGCCATGGCAACTAAGGAGTGGCTCCGTAAGAAGCATCTCAAGGTCCTGGAGTGGCCTAGCCAGTCTCCAGACCTGAACCCAATAGAAAATCTTTGGAGGAAGCTGAAACTCCGTATTGCCCAGCGACAGCCCCGAAACCTGAAGGATCTGGAGAAGATCTGTAGGGAGGAGTGGGCCAAAATCCCTGCTGCAGTGTGTGCAAACCTAGTCAAGAACTACAGGAAACGTATGATCTCTGTAATTGCAAACAAAGGTTTCTGTACCAAATATTAAGTTCTGCTTTTCTGATGTATCAAATACTTATGTCATGCAATAAAATGCAAATTAATTACTTAAAAATCATACAATGTGATTTTCTGGATTTTTGTTTTAGATTCCGTCTCTCATAGTTGAAGTGTACCTATGATAAAAATTACAGACCTCTACATGCTTTGTAAGTAGGAAAACCTGCAAAATCGGCAGTGTATCAAATACTTGTTCTCCCCACTGTATATACACACATATACAATACACACGGACACACACACCAGAGTTGAAGAATCCTGCCCTAGAGAGAGGAACCACACTTGCTACGCTGTAAGACTCGGAGGCATAGGTACCAAATCATTACTAAGAGTGACGGGATTGCTCATAAAAAAGCCTTGGTTCCTGATAAGATGAGATAGAAGAAATACTTTATTTATCCCCGATGGGTAGTTGGATATACACAGTCACGAAAGAAAAACACAACAATCAACAATAAGTAGTAAAAACAAAAGTCCTAAAGTTGAAGTGGGGTGATTGTTCAACCGAGAATTTTATGAGCAGTTTGCTCATAATAGCAGTTAGTTAAACGCCACAGAATGTTCTAATACGTGTACACACACACACACTGTGTTTGTTGGGAGTGCGACACCCCCTGTGACTTCACTATGCATTCCAGTGAATGGGTGGTTTATGATTTTACTCAGTGTCAAGGCGAGTGTCAGGATCTCTCAGCACTTCAACATTAGTCATAGTGATTTCTCCCAGAGTGCCTCAGCAGGGCCGTATGCTAGCCAGGGCCTCCGTTCATGTCATGTCCAGACCTGCCACTGCTCGTGACACAATGCTACTGCTCAAGGTTCACTTCTTCTGAAGCACCTCCAACCACACTGCCTGTTTTCTAGCCATGCAACTCGTCCCAGGTCTGTTTGTACTGTACAGCCCAACGACCCTCTGAAGCTCCAACCAAACTGCCTGTTCTCAATCCACACAACTGGTCAGTTTGTACTGTACAGCCCAACGACCCTCTGAAGCTCCAACCAAACTGCCTGTTCTCAATCCACACAACTGGTCTGTTTGTGCTGTATAGCCAACTCATATGGTGGTGCACACAGACAGGTCTGGGGCCAGGCTATACCTGTCCTAAATATTCTGAAAAGAGGATGTGCACGCCTGTCAGGAGAAACTGTGGAAAATCCGGAAATCAAACCAGCAAGCGTCAAGCTTGAAAAGAGAGAGTTATCAGAGATCTTTGGAAGGAGATGGAAAGAGTGGAGGAGATCTTTGGAAGGAGAGAGAGAGAGGGTGGAGGAGATCTTTGGAAGGAGAGAGAGAGAGTGGAGGAGATCTTTGGAAGGAGATGGAGAGAGTTAAGGAGCTCTTTGGAAGGAGAGAGAGGGGGGGAGGAGATCTTTGGAAGGAGAGAGAGAGGGTGGAGGAGATCTTTGGAAGGAGAGAGAGAGGGTGGAGGAGATCTTTGGAAGGCGAGAGAGAGGGGGGAGGAGATCTTTGGAAGGAGAGAGAGAGTGGAGGAGATCTTTGGAAGGAGATGGAGAGTGGAGGAGATCTTTGGAAGGAGATGGAGAGTGGAGGAGATCTTTGGAAGGAGATGGAGAGTGGAGGAGATCTTTGGAAGGAGATGGAGAGAGTGGAGGAGATCTTTGGAAGGAGATGGAGAGAGTGGAGGAGATCTTTGGAAGGAGATGGAGAGAGTGGAGGAGATCTTCAAGATCTTCTCATTAACCTGGTGTTTGGAAGCCTGGAGGGAGCACTAATGAATTGCCATAAATCCAGACCTATTTAGCAGCAGCATTGTGTTGTTGAGATAACAAGAAGAATGAGGCAAGGTGTTTTCCAGACACGCTTTCCTCCCTGCTCCTCTTTATGAATAAAGCATTTACCTGCTAACAGATTGCTTGTGTTAATTGCTCCCCCGAGATTTTTGGCAAAACAACACGGATTACATAGATACAGTGTAAAACAGGGCAGGGTTGGAAGGCACTGTATAGAATTTGAACCAGCATTATACTGCCCTAGTATAATATTATATGGCATTGGTGTTGAGACAAGCATTTTGCTACACTCGCAATAACATCCGCTTAACACGTGTATGTGACCAATAAAATGTGGTTTGATTTGTATGCTTTGGCTGTAGCTAATGGGGATCCTAATTAAATACCAAATCTCACAAAACATACACTACCTTGCGTTTACAACCGAATCGAAGACGGGGCTCATGTTGATCTAAGGTCCTAATTAACTCTTTATGACAGAATTCAACTTTGTACCTAGAAGGAAGTACAGTAGGCTGCGATTTATTGTCCTCCCGCTCGACATGCAATTTGCACGTACCTTGTGTGGAATGTGGTTTTAACTAGGGGTTGTTTGCATCGCCAGCATATCCTCCAGACCAGTCGAACGTCTTCATCTTCATCTCTGTCATGCTATGGCGAAGTGCCCTTCTATTGAATTCTATTGACATGGCCCCTACACTCTGATCTTGGGTCAGTTTTGCATTTTCCCCCACTAATGGTTATGGTTAAATGCAGGAAGGGTAAGCTGACCCTAGAACAAAATCAAATCAGAGTTTATTTGTCCAGTGCACGGCTCAGTACAGTAGCATGCTTGCTTGCAAGCATCTATTCTGTTACTAGGGGAAACTTCACTCCAGATTCATGCTATTGCAAAAGGGCCCTTCTGTTGAAATAACAGTCCAAGGTGATACATTAATCTGCAGTATTTAGTGCTAGATCACTGGCTTTTCTCTCCAAGGTCTCGGCCTTCTTTATATTGGCATATGACCACATTCTTCTTCTGAAGTTGTTCAAGTACTTTATTTCATCGAAGGTCACTGCTCTTCCCTTTCACATCGCTAGCTACCTTTTCTAAGTGATATCTGAAGCACTTACAACTAGCCTGGTTGTCTCTCACCTTCTCACCACCGCCTATATAGATTCCTTCTCACAATAACCATTTAGCATATGCTACGTTATGCTTTTGTATGCTGTGCTGTGCTATGCTACACTGTCTGAGAGGGGTCTATAAATAGCAGCTGTTTGTCAGGCCTGTGGGCTCACTGAGCTGCAGTCTTGCCTGGGAGGAAGCGCCACCAGTCAGCCTCTGCTGCCACCTGTTGACCAAACGCTGAAAGCTGCAGTCAATACTGTCTGTCCCACTGCTGTTCAGCGTTTACAATCAAATCAAATTTGATTTGTCACATACACATGGTTAGCAGATGTTAATGCGAGTGTAGCGAAATGCTTGTGCTTCTAGTTCCGACAATGCAGTAATAACCAACGAGTAATCTAACCTAACAATTCCACAACTACTACCTTATACACACAAGTGTAAAGGGATAAAGATATATGAATGAGTGATGGTACAGAGCGGCATAGGCAAGATGCAGTAGATGGTATCGAGTACAGTATATACATATGAGATCAGTAATGTAGGGTATGTAAACATAAAAGTGCATAGTTTAAAGTGGCTAGTGATACATGTATTACATAAAGATGGCAAGATGCAGTAGATGATATAGAGTACAGTATATACATATACATTATATTATGTGGCATTGTTTAAAGTGGCTAGTGATATATTTTTTATCAATTTCCATTATTAAAGTGAGCTGGAGTTGAGTCAGTATGTTGGCAGCAGCCACAAGATGTTAGTGAATAAACCTTCTCCGCATTTGACAAGCAGAGAAGTAGAGGAAAGTTGACGCACGGATCCCTTTAACGGGATAATTTTCGTAAACAACCGCTGAATTGCAGAGCGCCAAATTAAAACAAAATACTCAAAATATTTATTTTCATGAAATCACAAGTGAAATATACCAAAACACAGCTTAGCTCGTTGTTAATCCACCTATCATGTCAGATTTTGAAAATACGCTTTGCAGCGAAAGCAATCCAAGCGTTTGTGAGGTTTATCGATCACTAGACAAAACATTACGAACAGCTAGCCGCAAATTAGCTTGGTCACGAAAGTCAGAAAAGCAATCAAATGAATCGCTTACCTTTGATGATCTTCGGATGTTTGCACTCACGAGACTTCCAGTTACACAATAAATGTTATATTATTGTTCGATAAAGATTATTTTTATAACCAAAAACCTCCATTTGGGTTTGCGCGTTATGTTCAGAAAACCACAGGCTCGTGCCGATCCTGAAGGGCAGACGAAAATTCCAAAAAGTATCCGTAATGTTCGTAGAAACATGTCAAACGTTTTTTATAATCAATCCTCAGGTTGTTTTTAACATACATAATTGATCATATTTCCACCGAACGGTAAACTATTCAATACTACAGAGAAAGAAAATGTCGAGCTACAACAATCACGCACATGAACTAATCAAAGGACACCTGGCGCGTTTTGATAAATCTCGCTCATTTTTCAAAATAAAAACTTGAAACTATGTCTAAAGCCTGTTCACAACCTGTGGAAGCCATTGGAAAAGGAATCTGGTTAATACCCCTTTAAATGGAGGATAGGCAGGCAATGGAACAGGGATTTTTCCAAATAAAAGGCACTTCCGGGTTGGATTTCCTCAGGTTTTCGCCTGCAAAATCAGTTCTGTTATACTCACAGACAATATTTTGACCGTTTTGGAAACTTTAGAGTGTTTTCTATCCTAATCTGTCAATTATATGCATATTCTAGCATCTGGGCCTGAGAAATAGTCCGTTTACCTTGGGAACGTTATTTTTCCAAACAAAAATAGTGCCCCCTAGCTTCAAGAGGTTTTAACAGTCTGATGGCCTTGAGATAGAAGCTGTTTTTCAGTCTCTCGGTCCCTGCTTTAATGCACCTGTACTGACCTCGCCTTCTGGATGATAGCGGGGTGAACAGGCAGTGGCTCGGGTGGTTGTTGTCCTTGATGGTCTTTATGGCCTTCCTGTGACATCGGGTGGTGTAGGTGTCCTGGAGGGCAGGTAGTTTGCCCCCAGTGATGCGTTGTGCAGACCTCACTACCCTCTGGAGAGCCTTACGGTTGTGGGCGGAGCAGTTGCCGTACCAGGCGGTGATACAGCCCGACAGGATGCTCTCGATTGTGCATCTGTAGACGTTTGTGAGTGCTTTTGGTGACAAGCCAAATTTCTTCAGCCTCCTGAGGTTGAAGAGGCGCTGCTGCGCCTTCTTCACAATGCTGTCTGTGTGGGTGGACCAATTCAGTTTGTCCGTGATGTGTACGCCGAGGAACTTAAAACTTGTGTGTTAGTAGCTCTCCAGAACCAGAAAACCCCAACTGTCTGGAGAGCTTCTGGTTCTGTTTTGCTCCAGTTTGTCACTAACACACCTTCTTTAAGTAATCCTGATAAGGATTTCACTCTGGACCATGATTAGCTGAGTTAGATGGGTTACTGCAGGGCTGGAACAAGACCCTGCACACACAGTAGCTGTTAAGGAGAGTAGTGAGGTACAGTGGCTGAGGAGAAGGATGATATGGGTATAGACTGAAGAGAAGGGATGGTATGGGAGAGTCCGTGTACAGCAGTGTTGCCAACAGTGGGCTGAACTAAAGAGACCCTCTGTCTCCCCAGGCATGGCCGGCACTGACCCGGTGGGATCTTGCTCTCGCCGACTCACAGACCAGCCATTGTGGCCGTCGCCGGCCCTCCGCTATAACAACCCCAGCTCCAACGGCTCTCTTTTTACTAATGGGGCCTCAGACAAACACATTATTGTGGCACGCTTCACGGGCTAGTCACCTCTGTTTCCAGCATGTTAGAAGAGCCTCTCAGATATTTGCTTTGGTCATCCAGCTCAATGGGTTTTCTATTATCCTTTGTGTGTATGGAGTCTTTGTTGTGATGATTGGCATGGACTCTTCTCTCCAATGGCAGGACCGTATTTGTGTGATGAGCGTGTTTCATGACAAGAGCTAGTAGTACAGGTAATACAAGTACTGTAGCTACTGTGTCAGTGCCGAGTAGTGCTTGAACGAGATGGGTTAGTACATAAAACATTACACAATTATTTACAGTCTCTCCATTTTCTGCTGGCTTTGCCAATGTTCTGCTTTTCTTTATTGCTACAATTAAAAATATATATATATGTAATAATAATTAACATAATCACCATTCACTAATTCAGTCACTGACATTTTATCCCTGGCATGCATATGCATTTTTCCCAAGTAAAAACAGGTCAAGGGTTTCAAACCCATGAGTCTCATATCCAGAGACCAGTCCTAACTACACCACAGGCCTTACTTCCTCCTCTGGTCATTGTTTGTCTGTGCACGTGCGTGTGCACGTTTTCATTCTACCATGTGTGTGAACTCTGCGTTTAGCCTCTCCTTGGGCCGACACACACACACACACACACACACACACACACACACACACACACACACACACACACACACACACACACACACACCACACTGGAGCGACTGAGAACTTGTGGCTGTGCTTACCAGACAGGAGAAGCCCTCTTTTACGAGCCAGTTTTATAGCCGAACACTTAGGAAGGGTTAAGAACCAATAAAAGCAGGCTGTGCATGCTGCTGGTGCAGAGCAGAAAAAACAAAGACGAGTAAGAGGTGTCTCCTTTAATTTCACAGAAGAAGATAATATCGTACTTTCTCTCACTCACACCTGCAATCGATTTTTCTTCCTGGCACTGATTCTGCTGATGGGGTCTATTTCAAATAAGAGTCTACTTGCAATAACTGTGAAATGTAGTTGTTGTTTCCTGCTGAACTTCGTTGAATGCATTGATTGTAAGTTGCTCTGGACAATAGCGTCTGCTAAATGTCAATGTAAATGTAATGCTCTTTTTCTCCACAGCTGTTTGTTGGCCTGTCCTTCCCCTACGAAGGCCCCGCCCCCCTAGAGGCCATAGCCAATGGCTGTGCCTTCCTCAACCCCAAGTTCACCCCGCCCAAGAGCAGCAAGAACACGGACTTCTTCAAGGGCAAGCCCACCCTGAGAGAGGTGAGAGGCGCCACTCTGCCCAGAGACCCCAGTCAAAGTGTGTGTGTGTGTGTGTGTGAGGGAGAGAGACAACCTAGTCCTCTATTCACTTCTGTGCTGTTACCTCTCCTTTATTTTATTCATGACAGGTCCTCCGTAATAAGTCAGTCTGGTGTTTGAAGGATAGGGTCTAGTTTGTTGAGCGTGTGTGCACAGTAGTTCTTCATCTGTGATGTGACTCGACTTCAATGCTCTCCTATTGAAGTGAACTACTGTGTCATGTCTGTTCTGATTCTGTCATGCGTTTCTGTCCGCCAAGGGACTAAAGATTAAAAAAAGAACTGTCTATTTATTAGCTGACTAGCCAATTCAGCCAATATGACTTCAGTATTGTCTAGATAAGAGCATCTGCCAAACCTGCTTAATGACTCAAATATAAACGTGAATAAATAATAAAACATATATATTGTGTGCTGTCTTCAGCTTGCCAAAAGTATTTTTATGGCAGTCGAAGAAATTCAATAAAAATGTGTTCCCATGCAGTTAACCTCCCAGCACCCATATGCTGAGGTGTACATTGGCCAGCCCCACGTGTGGACGGTGAACATCGACAACCCTGCAGAGGTGGACAGAGCCATCCGCTCAATCCTCAGTCAGAAGGTACCCTTCAAACACACACACATACACACACACACACACACACACACACACATACACACACACACACACACATAATACATGTTTCCCGGCTCACGTTCTCTCCTTTCTATTCTTTTAGCACAGTCTGAAATGGAAAACTCTCCCAGTCTCATTTCCTAAAGCCTCGGGTACACAAACGGTTGTACCAGTCAGGGAAGCAGAGAGCATGATCACAAATTCCAAGGGGGCTCGATTAGAATAGAAGAATAAGAGGAATTCACAGAGAGAGGAATTGAGAATAGCAAAGTGAGAGCTTTTCTTTCTCTCTCCCCTCACTGGGCCCGTGCATATTTAAGTCCAGGGGCAAGCAGACCTCGTGGTTGTGTCCCCAATGGCACCCTATTCCCTATATAGTGCACTCCTCTATGGGCTCTGATCAAAAGTAGTGCACTATGTAAGGATTAGGGAATATGGTGCCATTGGGGAAAGAGACCTCGTGTACTTCTGCAGGGGTGACCGAACAATGGGTTTGTTCATTAGAGAAGTGTCTCGTATGGTTTCTGACCAGTGTCCAGACCAACAGCCCTCAGCTCAATTTTCTCTGTCTGGATGTGCCCCAATGGCACCCTATTCCCTATATAGTGCACTACTTTTGACCAGGGCCCTATGGGCTCAGGCTCTGGCCAAAAGTAGTGCATTATATCGGGGATAGGGTGTGATTTATCATGCAACCGCTGTCTCCGCTCTCTACGGCCGAGAGCGTCGAATGTTATTCCACCAATCACAAATTGATCTCAAAGGTTAGTTGACCAATTACAGAGTTTCACAGCACCGTATCTGAAGTTGATTCGATGGAACAAGGATGCAGCTCGGTAGTTTGTCTCATTGAGTTTTGCTCTGTTGACTACAGAACGTAATGACTATATAGTGTGTGTGTGGAGGTCTCGCTGATATCCCCTGTGTATATATTTCAGGAATGTGTCCGTCTAGAAGACCTCAGTCAGGGTCGGAGAGTTCTGACGCGCACACACCCACATCTCTCTTTCTCTTTTCTCTCTCTTTCTCTCTTCTCTCTCTTTTCTCTCTTCTCTTCTCACTGACCCACTACAGTACCTGTCCCACCGTAGGCACATCTAAAGCAGGCACATACTCTAAGCAAGCTGACTGGCATTCCACAGCCTATGTGCTTTGTGTCCAGCTGTAGCCTGACTCTGTGTTTTCCATCCTCAGATCGAGCCCTACCTGCCCTATGAGTTCACCTGTGAGGGGATGCTGCAAAGAGTCAACGCCTTCATTGAGAATCAGGTACGACCTGGCTATAACTGTTCTCTCCATTCTCCGGTACAGCAGTCAGAGCCCCTACACACTATTGTGCTGACCCTAACTGTCATTTTTTGTCTCGCTTTCTAGTAAGTACAAGTTCGGTACAAGATCAGCATAGTTTTGTTACACACTGCTTATTTCTGGCATGGTTTAGGCAGGGAAAGGCTAGCTAACTATGCCTCTCTGATTGCTTAGGCGGACTGGCGCCAGGGCCCGTATTAACAAAGTATCTCAGAGTAGGAGTGCTAGGATCAGTTTTACGGCATCATAAATAAGAGGGGTGACCTGATCCTAGATCAGTATTCCTACTCTGAGACGCTTCTTGATTACAGGCCCAGATATGTTAACGGGCCAGCTCGGCTCCCTATTAACGAACTGAGCTTTACTTTCTTTCACTATTGTCCATTTTAGTATCTTAGTGTGGAAAGGGTATCAGAGCCTCTGGAATATTCTACAGTGCATTTTCACTGAACAAAGGAACTCCGTCCTGTTTCAGGTTAGAGCCCAAATGGCCTCTCCTTCTCCTACCACCTCTCTATTTGTCATGCCCATGCATACTATATCTCCTGTCTTGTAGGGTATATCATCTTTCTCTAAGGTCCTTATCTTGGTGTTGACTTTGTAGCTACCGATGACAGCATGCAGCTGCTTCTCTCTTCATCGACTGTGAACAGATTAGGTTCTGAATGTATCTTTTTAGCAGAGTTGTAAAGTTGGAGGGGTGACAGACTTGGCTCTGTGTCCGTTGCTCTCTCGGTGTCTCCCGCCCTCTCTCCCCCTGCGTCTGTCCTGCTGCACTTTGTGACAACTGCTGACATTTGATTGAGCCTGTCTGCATGAAGAGACGTCCCTATGCACACTTGTCATCTCCCAAAAGGGTCCTATGCCAGCCCTGGGAAATAGGTCTCAGGAGAAATGTCACTTTACACACGGTGAACAAACAAGCTGTCAATGGTGTGCCGTCTGTCCTATAGACGGATATTGCTACAACAATGTGGCTACAGTACAGCCACAATATGAGCTGTTGCCATTTGTTAATGCCACTGTTCCACGTTCTATCTTTCATTCACTCCTTCTTGTAGAAATGACTTTAATATAACTCTCCAGTGTTCTCTCTCCCTGTCCCCTCTTTCCTCCCTCCCTGTCTCTCTCCCATCTCCCCCATTCACCCTCCCTCCCTCTCCCTCTAGGATTTCTGCCATGGCCAGGTGATGTGGCCTCCCCTCAGTGCTCTGCAGGTGAAGCTGGCTGAGCCGGGGAGCTCCTGTAAGCAGGTGTGTCAGGAGGAGCAGCTCATCTGCGAGCCCTCCTTCTTCCAGCACCTCAACAAGGACAAGGACCTGGCCCGGTTAGTGTGTGCACCTACAGTACACCTTAACCCGTACGCACACACACACACACAAATGCACGTCTGACACATGCATTTTGCTTTCTACCCAACAGATGGCAGTATAGCATAAATAGACATTCAATACCTGTCTGCTGCTGTGCTGAATTTGGCTCACTAGAGGTCGCACACAAGTTATTCCCTTTATGACGTTTCAGAGACAAAATGATAGACAGATATCAGAGGGAAATGTCATTTATTGCAGTTGTCAAATGTCAACTTAAGACATTTCAAATTAAACTCACTCATCAGTGTCAGCAGGGAATGGTTATCGAGATGTCAGGACTCAATGTAATTGCTGTATCAGGCTGTATCCAGGCTGTGTCACATCCGGCCGTGGTTGGGAGTCCCATAGGGCGGCGCATAATTGGCCCAGCATTGTCCGGGTTTGGCCGGGGTAGGCCGTCATTGTAAATAAAAATTTGTTCTTAACGGACTTGCCTAGTTAAATAAAGGTTCCATTTTTATTTAAAAATAAAAAATAAAAATGGGGATCATGTGAAGGAATTTTCTCTTTGATCTGCAGTGCATCGTAGCAGACACAGTGATGCTCAATCTGTCTGTCTGTCCTGACTGTGTCTGCCTGTCTTTCTACCTGCTTGCCTGTCTGACAGTGTCTGTCCATCTGTCTCTTTCTGTCTGTCTATATGATATCCCTGATGTGTATGTACAGATACATTTTTACTTGTCTGTCTTATGTACTCCCGGCAGCATCATTCATTTCCCTGTGTGAACAAGAAAGTAGAATTTCATATTTAGCATTTTCTGTCTAAGGTTCGGCATGGACTGCCAGACGGTGGAGTCGTCGGGCGACACGGTGGTGCCTGCGTACAGCGACGCACGTCACCACTGCGTCTTCCAGTCAGACCTGCTGCTGTTCAGCTGCGCCGGCGCCCACCCCTCCCTCAAACGCGTCTGCCCCTGCCGGGACTACATGAAGGGCCAGGTGGCGCTGTGCAAAGGCTGCCTATAGCCCCTGTCTGTCTGGGTGTGTGGAGAGGATCGAACTGGAGTGGATTGGACCCCGTCTCCTTCCAGAGCGCTGCAGGGAATGGGGTTGGGGACCTCTAGCTCTAACCACTCAGATGGCTTGACTGCTCCCCCTGGCTCCACACCTGCAGTCCTGCAGCCTAACTCCTCCCACAGCCAGGCCTCTGGAGGGAGGAAGAGCAGCCTGGGAACCAGACAACCAGGAGACATCTGTATTATTTATGTCTGTTTTTAATCGCCTGAACTTTGACCTTTAAGGCATTTTGATCAGCTTGTCAGACAGACACAGCATCGGCAGCAAACTGTGGAAATTCAAATGGTGGACAGAAAGAGGCCAGTGAGCTATATACATATTCTGGGAACTAGGAATGTCAATGAAACAGTTTTCAGTAAGGCACGGGGCAGGAGGAAAGGAGTGTACAGAAAAAAGAGACATTGCGCATCGGCCTGAATTACTTGAATCAATGGGAGTCGCTGTATATTTGAGGCAGAGTGCATGGCAACAGAGCTCCCTACTGCCCCTAGGATGTGTTGCAGTGGGTGGTACTGCAGCCGGTGGCCCAGTGAATCCACCCACTGTATCTCTCCAAGCTTGCAGTCGCATCGTGGGACCAACGGGCTGGTGTGTCGCCACACTCGGCATGCTTTCCTTTCTGCCCCCTGTCCCTTTTTATCTTTGAACTCTTTTAGCTATGTAGGTTTGCACTGGAGACCCATAAGGGGCCGTCCCAGGCAATAAGGCTCTGTTTCAATGTCCACACTAGCGTACTACTTAGGATGAAGCAATGCACAGGGCATGTATTCTGAAGGGTATGCTCCAATGGAAAGTTGCCCATAGACCCTGATCTATGGTCAGTTTTGCATTTCCCTTATTTATGGTTACGATTGGGGGAGTGGAAGCTGATCCTAGATCTGTACCTAGGGGAGTGAAGAAGAAGAAGAGGCAGAGCCAGTTTTACACTGTAACTGTACCGCTCCCCATAGTCGCGTCTGGACAGGGGAGCGGGTCAGATGTAGATATAATGTTGATTTTTAAATGTTCCAAATCGCAAATCACTTTCAATCCTGAGGCATTGTCCCTCGTGGTCATTCAGCTACACCTTACACACACACACCGTCCACCATGGCTCCTCTGTAGCCCTGCATGGTAGATTGACCCTCATGTTCCCAATGTACAGATTAGAAGCTGCGTTTTTGACTTGCACACATTCACAGCCACACACACCTGACTGACCGGTTGGGATGTGCTGGGGAAAAGAGGTGTGTGCAAAATAATTGCCAGTAGCTAATGAAAATAATAATTTGTCGTTGATCAATTTCAATCAAATGTTAAAAAAATGGATTATCAGGTCAGATCAGTCACATGCTGCATGTGACGGGGAGTCTGTGTGACATAGATGACATAGTGAGTAGAACACCATCACAGCTGTAGTGGGAAAGGGCCCCCTGTCAGATCAAACATCACCCCGCTCAATCACCGGTATCACATAGGACCATTGCCTTGACCACAATAGATTTATCGGGGGAAAATATTCTAAATTCTAAAGAGATATATTGATCATGAACATTTGTATTATAGATATTTAAATCTTTATGTATACAGTAGACCGAAAGATACACACACAAACATAATTTCTATGGATGTACTGTAAGTTATAGCTCTTGACAGAGCAACACACACACCTGCAACTTTACTTGTTTCCTTCATTTGGAGATCGTTTAGGATCCTAATTTGCCTGCCAATTTTTTATTTTATTTTACGCGTCAATAAAAGCTTGAATTAGTAGTCCTTGTTGTGAATGGAAATAATGCACTACGTTAACCTATTTACTGAAGTTTAACAAAATATATGACTAATACTGTATTCTTCATATGGGTTTTAAATTATTTTTTAAATGTATTTTGTATACAGATCTTTCTCTGTGTTTGCTGAACTGTTTCTTTTTATTTATAGAAAAGGAGTTTTCTTTTTACAGAGGGTCATTTTATTTATGGAAGAAATAATATAACGTGTGTACATTCAAGTGGACGGATGAGACGGGAGTCGTTTGTCCAGTCTGACTCCAACCTCCAGCAACAGTGATGAGAGAGAATGAGAAATGACAAAGATCATATCCAAACGCTTTGGCAACATGGCTGCAAAAGGAATACGGTGTCATTTCAGACACGCCTTGAGACCGTCCACTTCGACACTGATGAAATGTGTTGGACTGGACAGTAGGGACGTAGACGTCTCTCTCCTCTCATCACTGTGCTTTCGTGGTGATGATGATGACGACATCGGGACAAAAGCAGCGCACACATTTGACATTTTTTATTGTAAATGCCAGCAAGAACCTCGTGTTTTTTTTTCATTTTCAGATCTTAATGCAAACCATTTTGTAAATATAGATACGTTGTCTTTTTAGATGGTCACTTACGTTTTATGACTAGCTTTTCTTTCTCCGTACTGTCCAGATCGGTTTTTATTACGTTTGTGTCTACGATCTGCAGCCAAGCTACCGTTTTAAAAAGTACATGACGTGCCTTTTGATGGTTATTACTAGACTCCGCTTATCGTACCTGCCCAATACATCTACCGGACCTAGTGCCAGAGAGAATTGTTAGTTGAGATCACATAGTTTGCTAGAAGGATGTTTCTTATAACATTTACTGTAAAGGTGAACAGTAATTGTATGTGTTGGACTTGGTGGTGATGGTTAAAACAAATGTCTCTTAATGCTGTTGTGGACATGTTTACCGAAGGCTTTTAGTGGGGTAAAATGCAGCATATGAAAGCATCTGCTTCTTTGTGGCAGTGGCCTTGTTCTACTCGTATTAGAGTCAGGCTTAATTTTGAGTACGTTGTCAACTGTTTCCTTGCTTTCATTGGTTGTTATGTATACATGAGGGGTCTTGAGAACGAATACAAATAGCCTCTGTAATTGTCTTCTTTTAAATTGGTTTGAACTCAAAACGATAGCTGAAAGGAAGATGTGTTATGGGCATGAGAACATTTCCTTAAGTCTCTTTAACCCAACATCGAATGTCTCCGTTGTCAAATCTGCATTTGCATTCATGTGTGTATCCATTATGACTTTTCTTTTTCAATCTCAACCTTGTTTTAAGCTATCATGGAAAAGCTAAAGCAACGATTGTTCTGGGACTAAATTATGACCGTACAAAAAAAGAAACATTTTGTTTTCACAGTTGCTGACAATTAAGGGGGATATAACTTTATTTTTCAATAAACCTTTTTCTGTGACAAAATGGTCTGTCTTGTGTGTTTTATCGAAATGTACATTGTTTATACTACAGGCATAGAATTTACATTCACACATAAAACTACGCACTTCATGACTGAGTGGCCTACATTGTCCTGAGGCTCAGCTGTGCTTGTCTGTTTGCGAACGGGAGTAGTCCGCCTTTCTGTTGAAATGTTTTCCTAACAGTTGATTGTGTAAAGCCTATGCAAATCTTAACTGCTGCCATCTCAAAAACTTTGAGACCACTGAACCACATTGTGCATACATTACAAACCAAATCATTTGAGGGTTCGATTCAATCCGTAGCGCTGAAGTTCCACGTTGTTGGCTGATTGACATTTAAAGGCAATGTTCCCGAATTAGTGGAGACTGCATTCACGGTAAACGCTGCTGCATACAGTATGTCGGCCCAATGGGAAATTACCTTTACATTTCAAGAAAGCTATATGGCTGAACTTCGGCAATACGGATTGAATCCACCCAAGTTTTGTGTGATTACTGTTCAAAGTAGGAGCTCAAATAAACAGTTTTGCAGTACTTAAAAAATATATATATTCCTGGATATATATTCCTGGTTCGTGTTCTTTAAGTCATCCAAATGAAAACATTTTTAAATGTTTTCCAATTGAAAACAAAAAGTTGTGTTTCTTATTGGCCAAGTTCTGGTAGTCACTCCCAGTTTCCGTCCGTTTTCTTACATTTGGTCCCTGCTGAACGCAACCCCGTTCTCCCAAAAAGTAAAGTTCTCTCAGATGTGTAGAAACACCCCTAACACATTAGATAACACACATAACACACACGTTACAGTGAGTTTAATGTGTAAATAATATAGAGTACATACTGCAGCAAGCATAGACCTCATATGAACCATAAATACTGAATTTCTGTGAACGCATTACCAACTATGCTAGACATTAAGTAGACAATCACAAACAACAGCATTTGTTTACAAGAGCAATTCCCTGCAAGTAAACTTTCAACGTTTATATTCTCATTTCCAGAATTCTGGGGTCTGTTCAGATGTGTGCAATGTTATACAATATTCATACTAATATGTAATTATCATAGAAATGCATTTTGTAGAAGCAGAAATGATTTTCTGTCTTGTAAAATTACACATCATGTCAGCTCTATTCATTACATTTCTTTCTGCAATGTTCTGAGCAGTTTACTTACAGAATGTGCCCCGGCTCAATGGTTAAGGCTGTTTCTGTGCAGTGCAATTGTGGCTTGGAAAGGATGACATTTCCATCTGCTAATAAATGATATGCATCCTTTGATACCTCACTGTCTTTGATTGGTGTCCGAGACCAGCGAGCCATGTAGCCCAAAGGCCGGGCAGATGTTGATATTGAGTCATTTCATCTTACTGTCCAAGAGCATTGTTTGCAGCCAGTATCCACTGGTCTACCAGACACCCCGCAGCCCCCGCAAGGCATGGGGCCCACAAGCTCTGAGGGACCATGTGCCTGACATCGGTCTACTTTTATTTAACACATACTTTTGACAGTAACCCTCCTAAAAGTCATTCATAAACATTTTTCATTGCCATATGTACTAGGAAGCTAAGTGTTTGTTTCTTGGGCTTCAGGAATGTGACAAAAAGTGCCTCCCCACTGGGCACACACTGGTTGAATCAACTTTGTTTATTACGTTGAACTAACGTGGAATAAGCGTTGAATTGATGTCTTTGCCCAGTGGGTCAGACCTTGAAACGAAACCTTGCTGGAGTCCAGAGAAACTGCGTATCCCCCGTGGGCGGTTTCGTACCTCAAACGTTCTTTATTCAGGCTAATGCTTCTTCATGATGTTGCTCCCTGCGTTCAGCCAGGGGTGAACAACAGACTGCTGCAAACTGATTGGCTGAACACGATACTCAACATCCGGGACTACCATTCCTAGGCATTTTTGTTGCCCTCTCACCATCAAATATGGTGAAATTGACGCCATTGCAGCCTGAATGGAGAATGTTTCAGGTATGAAGCGGTCCACGAGTTATACGAGTGTGTTGCCGGCTGCATGTTGCAGCAGTCTGTTGTTTACCCCTGGCTGAACGCATGGAGAAACATCATGAAGTAGCATTAGCCACTCTAGCATGATGGTAGAAAATGGTATTTCATAAAGTACATTTTCCCCCCACTTTTTCACCATTAAATATAGTGAAGGAGGAAATTGACACCTTTGCAGCCTGAATAGAGGATGTTTTAGGTACGAACCGTCCACGGGGGATGCGTTACAATGCGTTTGGAAGGTAGATGAAACCACTCAATATCGCCACCTGCTGGCCTTTGGGCTAAGAGCCATGGTGCTCCAAGGAGCCTGTCACGTTCCAGGCCGACTACATTGCAGACATGCATTGGATCAACCAATGGTTGTGTGCCACGTCATCGGCTGCAGAGTCGGGTATCAGATGAATTCATCATGTGATGTGGTAAAGTGATATTAGGGTTAGGCGTTCTTAGATCTGCTTCTGCAATGTAGTCAGCCTGGAACGCAGCCTTAGTGTTGCGCTTGCCGACAGCCATAAAGTTAGGGGGTGGCGGTAGTATCCATCCTTTTTGACTGAAAACAGTCACAGAAAACAAAAGTTTACAGTGGTGCAACTCTTGCTCAATCACATTATCGAAGTACATTGAAACACATCCTAGATCCTGAACTTAGTACGTCAAATGACACTTTCCTTTAAGAAGACAACTATTGACTTTTAGCTTAAGCACTCTTAATACAGAACAACACCGCAACCGATTATCTAGCAAGTCTAGTTTCTGCTTAAATTGGCAATACCAATGTAAACATATCAATTTATATTACAATATGTACAAGAATTCATTGCTATGTACAAAAGTTGTTGGTAAGAATTAGAGTAAAGCCAGGATTCAATCCAGAGCGTGTTATAGTGCAGCACAGTTGACATGCAACAATGCCCCTTTTAAAGGCAATTTCCCCGGCGTTCGTGGAGATAGCATTTATGGCAAATGCTGCGAATGTCGGCTCAAGTGTGAGTTAACTTTAAAAAGTGCATTTTTGGCTGTCCAGTGCACTGCTCTATAACGAGCCTCGGATTGAATCCTGGTCTAAAAAGCCATTTGGAGTGAGTGCAATGACCCGTCCCACCTGTAAACAAAAATCCCTTTCTATAAGTACAAAAATGTATTTGTATTATAGTGCACTATAACAACTAATGTCTTATTGACAACTTTCATTGGTACAGTATTCTGAAAGACTGAATCAGTATACACAGCTTGGAGGCTTGATTTCAATCATCTTCCTTTAGGGCTCTATTCAAATCTGTATCCTGAAGCATTGCTGATTTCAAGGTAATTTCCTATTGAGTCTACATCTGCAGTGTTTACCGTGAATGCAGTCTCCGCCAACCCGGGAACATTGCCTTCAATCATGCTGTACTGCTGAACTTCCGCGATTCAGATTGAATAGAGCCCTTAAGCTCACTCCTTGCGCAATGGGTCAACATTGTATTGCTGTATGTCAACACTGCATGCATGTATAATGTCAACATTGTATTCATGTAATTCACATAACAATGATTTATGTGGATTATTTTCATTTTGCAAACCACATACACTATATATACAAAAGCATGTGGACACCCCTTCAAATTAGTGGATTCGGCTATTTCAGCCACACCTGTTGCTGACAGGTGTATAACATAGAGCACACAGCCATGCAATCTCCTTGGCAGTAGAATGGCCTTACTGAAGAGCTCAGTGACTTTCAACGTGGCACCGTCATAGGATGCCACCTTTCCAACAAGTCAGTGCTTCAAACTTCTGCCCTGCTGGAACTACCCCGGTCAGCTGTAAGTGCTGATTTGTGAAGACGAAATGACTAGGAGAAACAATGGCAATGTGCTGTCCTCGATTGCAACACTCACTACCGAGTTCCAAACTGCCTTTGGAAGCAACGTCAGCACAATAACTGTTTGTCGGGAGCTTCATGAACTGGGTTTCCATCGCCGAGCAGCCGCGCACACAAGCCTAAGATCACCATGCACATTGCCAAACGTCGGCTGGAGTGGTGTAAAGCTCGCCGCCATTGGACTCTGGAGCAGTGGAAACGCGTTTTCTGGAGTAATGAATCACGCATTACCATCTGGCAGTCCGACAGACAAATCTGGATTCGGCGGATGCCAGGAGAACGCTACCTGCCCGAATGCATAGTGCCAACTGTAAAGTTTGGTGGAGGGGGAATAATGATCTTGGGCTGTTTTTCATGGTTCGGGCTAGGCCTCTTAGTTCCAGTGAAGGGAAATCTTCAGCATACAATGACATTCTAGACGATTCTGTGCTTCCAACTTTGTGGTAACAGTTTGGGGAAGTCCCTTTCCTGTTTCAGCATGACAATGCTCCCGTGCACAATACAGAAATGGTTTGTCGAGATCGGTGTGTAAGAACTTGACTGGCCTGCACAGAGCCCTGACCTCAACCCCATGTAACACCCTTGGGATGAATTGGAATACAAACTGCGACCCAGGCCTAATCGCTCAACATCAGTGCCTGACCTGACTAATGCTCTTGTGGCTGAATGGAAGCAAGTCCCCTCAGCAATGTTCCAACATCTAGTGGAAAGGCTTCCCAGAAGAGTGGAGGCTGTTATAGCAGCAAAGGGGGGACCAACTCCATATTAATGCCCATGATTTTGGAATGAGATGTTCGACGAGCAGGTGTCCACATACTTTTGGTCATGTAGTGTATATCCTACATATACAACTACATCCAGCATGGCAGATTGTGAAAGCTTTAAACAATATAATTATATATGGTATATTTACTCGCCAGGACGACCGTATTTCCCCCATCAGATTTGGTTAAGGAATTAGATAAGGAAGGGGGAATGGCCTAAAAAGGGATGACCTGTTGTGCTCTAGCCAACAGACTTGGCTGTAGTGCACAGAAAAAGACTTGTTTTAATTCCAGCGTAGTAATCTCTGGCTAGAGTCTTTGGCTCCAGTCATGTTGTCTGTTGATGGTCTGCCACAGGCTTTTATTCAACACCCCTTAATGTGACCCTCTTAAGCAATACAGCAAACACAGATTCCATACATGAGTTGGTGACAGGGACATTTGTGCTTTCATATTCACTAATCAAATGATACAGGTTTTGTCCCAAATAGCACCCTATTCCCTATAGTGCACTACTTTTGACCAGGACCCATAGTGACTATGTAGGGATTAGGGTGCCATTTGGGATACAAGCCATTGATAAGTCACGTTGTTATTGCACATACTGTACTGCTATACTATACTCTTGTGTCTACAATTGATAATACAATGGGCATCTCAGAAATCCATTTTCCCTGCTGATTTGTTTTTAGCAAACATGCCCTAGCAACTACCACCCTAAAATATACTTTACCTGTTACTACATCATGACTACATAAACGCAGCACATCTACTTTGAGCAGTGGCGTCATGAACAGAAATAGGCTGTGTGTGTGTGTGTGTGTGCCAAATGCCACCCTATTTCCTACATAGTGCACTTTTTATGGGCCCTGGTCAAAAGTAGTGCACTATAAAGGCAACAGGGTGTCATTGGGGACACAGCCTGAACAAAAGAAAAAGCCTATTAGAAACCATTGAAATCCCATATGGACTGAGACGCATATCTGAATCAGCCATCTTGTCCAAGGGGAGATAGAGATATGAACACCAGACTGTAATCAGTGGACAATGTGCAGTGCCTTTGTAGCGGCAGCGGCATCATTTCCTGACGACTCAGCAGCCCACGTTCTTCGGTCTGTCCCTCCGCCTCCCCCTGCTTCGGCAGAGGAGGAGGAGAAACATCGAGGGAAACCTCCTCCGTCTTCTCTTTGACTTCGTAATGACTCCTATGGATGGATCAGGTTCGGAGTCAGAGAGAGACAGGGGGAACGCTGCAGAATGGACCACTTGGGTCTAACCTAAAATGCCACTGGGCTGGCACCGTGAGGTCTAAATCAATCAATAGGTTTGTCATGGTGACTGGAGAGATCTACCAGGAAGGATGGAGCTGAGCTGGATAGGGACTGGGCGTAGATATACATATCCTAGAACAGACACTGGACGTACACATACTGTATATAACCTAGAACCCATCCCCCACTGAGCCCTCGCTGTCCTTCCGTGGTCTTCTGTCACTCGAAGCGCTCGTAGTTCCTCGTCTGTCGCACTCGAGGGACCATATCAACCAGCAGCCTGTGACAGGAAAGAGACATTCATATTAATGAAATCGCTAACATACACAGGCACACACACACAGGGACAGATGCAACCACATTTCATTGCCAATATTACATTAGTGAAAACCGTCGTTCCTTGTAGTGAAAGTTCAGAATGTGTTGAGTAACTGAATCTATCACGTCGGATTATTTGAGTACATTTATGTAACCACTGCAGCTGCTTCTGTTGATGCATTTGTTGATGCACCCTGTGGTGTCATGTTTGGATTTCTTTCTTCCCCGAGTCTCTTTCATGATTGGAATGCTCCCTGGGACAGAACACTGCCAAGCCTCGTAAAAGGCTGCACTGCCAGTGTAGTGCAGTGTTTCTTCAGCAGCGATGGAAAAGTTGGCGTAAGGGGGGGGGGTTGTGGTAGTGGGAGTCTCCAATGGCGCCGTATGTGACCACATTTCTTTGAGGCCCTCCTCTTGGCCACAGAGACCAAATTTTGCTGTTTTAAAGCTAATTTTCTGCAATTCTACACATTTTGCAATGGGGCGGAGAGAACATTTTACAGTTTTAAAGTTAGTTTCCTGCAATTCTACACGTTATGTCAAGGGACTGAGAGAAAAAAATGTCAATTTTAAAGATAATTCCATGCAATTCTACACATTTTGCCATGGTTTATGCTATCTGAGTGACTCAAACATAACAAAATCAATGGGTGCCCCATTCCATGAAATGTTTGGAATTTTAGATTCTCCCTGACTGTCTGGTTTTTCATTTGGTGGTTGTTACTTCTCAAAGATGATCATATTTAAAAACACACGGACTATACTAAACATTAGGAACACCTTCCTAGTATTGAGTTGCATCCCGCCATTTTGCTCTCAGAACAGCCTCGGCTCGTTGGAGCATGGACTCTACAAGGTGTCTAAAGCGTTCCACAGGGATGCTGGCCCATGTTGACTCCAATGCTTCCCACAGTTGTGTCAAGTTGGCTGGATGTCCTTTGCGTGATGGAGCCTTCTTGAGACACGGGAGACTGTTGAGCCTGAAAAACCCAGCAGCGTTGCAGTTCTTGACACAAACCACAAACTACTACCATACTCCGTTCAAAGGCACTTAGCTCTTTTGTCTTGCCCATTCACACTGAATGGCACAATCCATCTCTCAATTGTCTAATGGCTTAAAATGTCTTCTTTAACCTATCTTCTTCCCTTCATCTACGCTGATTGGAGTGGATTTAACACGTGACATCAATAATGGATCATAGTTTTCACCTGGATTCTATGTCATGGAAAGAGCAGGTGTTTTTAATGTTTGGTACACTCAGTGTATATAGTGCCATTATCTTTTTAAATACTTTATATCTGGTTTAAATCGTTTAAGTTTACACTGAAAACATTTTACCATCACAAAAATTATTTTCCAAAATAAAATAAGATTCATTTTTCGTAGTGGCTGCCACGATTTAGAAGCGGCGGCCCGCCACTGCTAACTTAATATAGGGGGAAACACTGATAGTGGGTATAACATGTTTTCCCCCTACCATTATGCATTGCCTAAAAGAGTTTGTCACCTAAAATATTCCTGGACTACGGTGGATGAATCACAGGCTTGACCATAGGCCTGACTAACCTCGTAATCCACGATTAGTTGATGTTCATGAAATCCAATGTAAAATTCTTGTTTTATAAACCTTCATCTGGATTCATTTAATATGGGTCGGATGTCCATAATGAAGGCTATGAGGTGCCTTCTCCTGTACTATTGAGTCAAACACAAAATGAATGAGTTTTGCTGTGTTTTCCGTCTGTATCTGAGATGCAAACAGGTTGTGGCACATTGACAGGGTTTTCCATACCCCAGGCATGTACTCTCCTGTACCTATTTGTTTTTCAATCTTTAAAGTTCTTCAGTTGAACAGTTATTCGTATGCAAAGATAAAGATTATAAGGATATGTTTTTAGGTCACAAACATAATCTGTAATGATTTACCTATACATATAGCTATATATATCTATACATGCCCAGCAAAATTGTCACCTAAAAGTCTGGAGATAAGGCATGGTTTGACAAGAAGTACAGGAGAACGACGAGGAAGAAGCGAGACCTCTTCCGCCAGCTTAAGAAAAACAACACTGCTAACAACCATTTAAAATATGCCCAAGCAAGACACTACTCCTACAACCAGGCTGAGAAGCAGGCTAGAAGGAACAGCAACGTCAAACTCAATAAGGAGCTTACTGATAAGACCATAACCAGTAGGAAATGGTGGAAGCACGTCAACTCCCTGTCTGGAGGAGCTGCAAATTCCCTGGACACAATCTGCTGTTTGAATATGGAACTACGTCACAGAAGACTTTGTTGCTGAAATCACTGACACTGCACTGTTCTTCAGGCCGTCAAACGCCCAGCAGATGCCTATCTCCTAACTTACCCACGTGCCTTGTAGGATGGAGTCCTTGAGCTGCAGTAAACCAATGATTATGTCAATTGGATGTTGTCTGATATTGCTTTTGTTCACAATTGCACCCAATAAAAAAAGAAAAAAAGATGGGATAGCTAATTTAAGGTGGTTCAATAGTGATGACGATTCTTAAGCCAGGATCATCCAAAACCGATATGGAAGCTGATATACCATTTCATCCTGACAGATACCGCCATAAACAGAGTTTTTCAAGAATATTTCATTATTGTTATTATAGTTCACCAGTAGTGCTGCCAGGGGACATTTGAATCCCTCTCTTCCTCCAATGATAGCATATTAGCGTGACGCTTATGCAACGTTCTATATTTCCATAGTTTCTCTTTTAGTTTTCTACAGCTCATTAGTTTCTTCTCGGTCAATGTAAATATGCTCAAATGTGTTTTCCTGCATATTTCCAATAGTTAATACCTGAGCGACACCTGAAATCCCTGGCTCTGGCAGCGTGTCCAGCGTTTGAGCACCTGGACGCTGTCAGAGAAGATATCACTACAAGAGATCCTCTGTCTTGTAAGAAAGGCAGTTCCAGTTTTGTCCTGCATGCTCCATCCACCGCGAGGCAGAGAGAGACTGAAACAGCCTGTGAAGATACTAGTGGGATCTATGGTGTGATTCACCACAGTCTACAGTACCTAGTTTCTGGTATTGTAATTGAAGTTCGCAGCTAGAGCTCATCTTTACCTTTTATCTGATAGTGAGGTACACTGTATCCGGCAGCATGTCAAACTCTATTTGGATTCATTGCTTCTTCTACACCCAGATCATCACTGCCCAGAGAGCTCTCTTCGCCTGGGTGAAGAGGAACATCAACATCATCATCTACTGGGCCATATTTATCCACAGGGTGTTGTTCAGTTGGTTTGACTTCGCTGTTGAACTTTCAACGACAGTTTTTTTTCTCTCAAGATTCATCAGGAGAGACTAACAGCACTTATACTGTACGTCAACAAATGGCCCTGCTTCTGGTCCTCCAAATGTCTTGTTTTGAAACGAATGTATACATTTCTTTTGTGTCTGTCTGATGGTTTGGTTGCGATGTGCTACGGTGCGCTACCTGGGAAGAAACACGAAAAGCATGAAAGAGCGGCAGCACCTTCTCCTCTCCCCGACTGCAGTCAGCTGAGGGTCACCATCACTGGGATCATGCAAGGAAAGCTCTATTTCTTTGCTGCGCTGTGGTTCTACATTCATTACTTCTGCGTGAATTTTTCCTCTACATACTTTGACATGACTATTCTCTGGACAGTCGGGGGGAAAAGGAGAGTGAATTAGGTCAAAATCTGTCAAATGTTACAATACCTTTCTATTTTTGGAAGCATGTTATTGACACTACAGGCAAAAAATAGTTTAGGAGCAGTTGCTAACTAACTGTAAATAATTGTAGCTAGCTAACTAACTGTAAATAATTGTAGCTAGCTAACTAACTTGACTTACTGTGGGGGAAACAATTAACCTTTTTTATAGTTAGTTAGCACCAAAAGTGGCTCCACTAATGTTTACAAGCGTATTGACTGTTTTGGTGTATGAATGTTGCTTTTGGCCCCACATGGAAAACAATCTAAGCGAAACACTGGCCATGTTCGTTTTGCATCATTCCATTGGTCATAAAATGGTGAAATCTCCACCCACTGGAGCACCGGGCAATGTGAAACGTGCGCACCCACTGGTATGTACAATGGAAGTTTCTACTCCAAGGGCCTTCTGAATGGTTACAATTCAAAAGACAATATTTCTGATACTTAAATAAGTGTGTTTATCAGGGAACATAACTATGTACATGTGTGTAACAGTGATTGAATATTATGTTTCTTCTACATACAGATCTAGGATTAGCTTCCCCTCCCTGAATCCTAACCTTAACCCTTACCAGGCATAACTGACCCAAGATCAGTGTTTAAAGGCAGCTTCCCCCTACACCAGGGGTACTCAACTCTTACCCTACCAGGTCCGGAGCCTGATGGTTTTCTGTCCTACCTGATAATTAATTGTACCCACCTGGTGTCCCTGGTCTAAATCAGTTCCCGATTAGAGGGGAACAATGACAACATGAAGTGGAACTGGCTTCGAGGTCCAGAGTTGAGCTTGAGGGCTCGACACAATGTACCCACTCACTTGACTCCGTAGGCCAGGATGATGAGGCCTATCAGGACCCCTATGGACCCGTCCAGGTACCACACTTTGGGATCGTGCTTGAACACCTCAGCACTGATTAGGATGGAGAAGCCCATGACTCCGCCCACCAGGGAGTTGAAACCTGTAGATCGGACAAGACAGGTAGACAGACAGGTAGACAGACAGGTAGACAAACAGTTTAGTGAAGTGTATTATCTCACATAGGGAAATTCATTTGATTCCAACAAACTATATAGGAATAGCTTGAACATGAACAACAATAATGAACACATGTATGTACATATATCTCATGAAATTACATGTAGTCTGCCACAGTCTTTATCCAAAAAGTCCATAAGACAGACAGACACGGACCAACAGAGAGACGACTTTGAATCCTTTTCTATTGTCTCTCTCCTCATTCGATTCCTACTGTATAAGAGCCCACTTACTGGCTCCTCTGCACGTCAAAAACACACCGACTGACGAGGACCTCTGCCAGTCTTTTACATACTGTACGTTTGATATTTTTTATTTATTTATTTTTTATTTCACCTTTATTTAACCAGGTAGGCAAATTGAGAACACGTTCTCATTTACAATTGCGACCTGGCCAAGATAAAGCAAAGCAGTTCGACACATACAACAACACATAGTTACACATGGAGTAAAACAAACATACAGTCAATAATACAGTGAAAAATAAGTCTATATACAATGTGAGCAAGTGAGGTGAGATAAAGGAGGTGAAGGCAAACAAAATATATAATATATATATATAAATAAATAAAAATATAAAAAAGGCCATGGTGGCGAAGTAAATACAATATAGCAAGTAAAAAAAACACTGGAATGGTTGGTTTGCAGTGGAAGAAAGTGTAAAGTAGAGATAGAAATAATGGGGTGCAAAGGAGCAAAATAAATACAGTAGGTAAAAAGGTAGTTGTTTGGGCTAAATTATAGATGGGCTATGTACAGGTGCAGTAATCTATGAGCTGCTCTGACAGCTGGTGCTTAAAGCTATTGAGGGAGATAAGTGTTTCCAGTTTCAGAGATTTTTGTAGTTCGTTCCAGTCATTGGCAGCAGAGAACTGGAAGGAGAGGCGGCCAAAGGAAGAATTGGTTTTGGGGGTGACCAGAGAGATATACCTGCTGGAGCGCGTGCTACAGGTAGGTGCTGCTATGGTGACCAGCGAGCTGAGATAAGGGGGGACTTTACCTAGCAGGGTCTTGTAGATGACCTGGAGCCAGTGGGTTTGGCGACGAGTATGAAGCGAGGGCCAGCCAACGAGAGTGTACAGGTCGCAGTGGTGGGTAGTATATGGGGCTTTGGTGACAAAACGGATGGCACTGTGATAGACTGCATCCAATTTATTGAGTAGGGTTTTGGAGGCTATTTTGTAAATGACATCACTGAAGTCGAGGATTGGTAGGATGGTCAGTTTTACAAGGGTATGTTTGGCAGCATGAGTGAAGGATGCTTTGTTGCGGAATAGGAAGCCAATTCTAGATTTAACTTTGGATTGGAGATGTTTGATGTGAGTCTGGAAGGAGAGTTTACAGTCTAACCAGACACCTAGGTATTTGTAGTTGTCCACATATTCTAAGTCAGAGCCGTCCAGAGTAGTGATGTTGGACAGGCGGGCAGGTGCAGGCAGCGATCGGTTGAAGAGCATGCATTTAGTTTTACTTGTATTTAAGAGCAATTGGAGGCCACGGAAGGAGAGCTGTACGGCATTGAAGCTCGCCTGGAGGGTTGTTAACACAGTGTCAAAAGAAGGGCCAGAAGTATACAGAATAGTGTCGTCTGCGTAGAGGTGGATCAGAGAATCACCAGCAGCAAGAGCGACATCATTGATGTATACAGAGAAGAGAGTCGGTCCAAGAATTGAACCCTGTAGCACCCCCATAGAGACTGCCAGAGGCCCGGACAACAGACCCTCCGATTTGACACACTGAACTCGATCAGAGAAGTAGTTGGTGAACCAGGCGAGGCAATCATTAGAGAAACCAAGGCTGTCGAGTCTGCCGATGAGGATGTGGTGATTGACAGAGTCAAAAGCCTTGGCCAGGTCAATGAATACGGCTGCACAGTACTGTTTCCTATCGATGGCGGTTAAGATATCGTTTATGACCTTGAGCGTGGCTGAGGTGCACCCATGACCAGCTCTGAAACCAGATTGCATAGCGGAGAAGGTATGGTGGGATTCGAAATGGTCGGTAATCTGTTTGTTGACTTGGCTTTCGAAGACCTTAGAAAGGCAAGGTAGGATAGATATAGGTCTGTAGCTGTTAGGGTCAAGAGTGTCCCCCCCCTTTGAAGAGGGGGATAACCGCAGCTGCTTTCCAATCTTTGGGAATCTCAGACGACACGAAAGAGAGGTTGAAAAGGCTAGTAATAGGGGTGGCAACAATTTCAGCAGATAGTTTTAGAAAGAAAGGGTCCAGATTATCTAGATTATCTATTATATAACCAGACTGGGCACGTCAATTACCCCAGTAAAGAATATAATCTACGGCGCTGCATTCCTAGGGGCAATCTGCAGTTCAAACAACAACAAAGGGACACCCCGCCACTGTTATGGTAAGCAGCTGCGAGGACTGACCATCCATGAGACCAAAATTACACTGAGGCTATACAGTGTATGTTTACAATGACATTGTTTAAAACAAGCTTATATTTTGTGTTCTCATGCAGTGTGACAGTTGAACTGCTTATGAAGCATTTATAAGTTATATTCTTCAAGAATCAATATATATATCAGTATATATCATTCATTTAGAAGTCCAAATATGTATGTAGCAATCACAGATTGCCCCTTGGAAGGCTTGTTTAATGACACGCTGCGAGAGGAAAATCTGGTGGGTAATTAACTCCTATTCTGCTAGCTGTCACATACAATTTAATGAACCTCACACACACACACACTTTAATGAGCGAGTGTCTCCATCCAAAGCTGACCTTTCAAACTGGTTTGACGCCAGCCTGTCTGCCACAAATCTCTTATTGAAACGAGAAGGGGACATTTTAAGAGCTCAGGAGCTACGGAGTCGTCCATAAAGACTCCTAAGTAGTGAACAACTTTCTCAAGTGTAGAAGGAAATCGATGTACGGCCCAGTACCTGAGGATACCGGGCGATTCTACTGTCTGTGTGGGTACGAATCCCAGCACCTACCGGCTCTAAAAATATGAAAGGGAGTGCTTATCCGTGTTCTTACAAAATGACAGATACAAGTGAAGTGATACAAGTGAAGCATTCATATGGATCCATCTGAAATGACACACTATTCCCTATATTTTACATTTGAATTATTATTGTTGGACATAAAATACTGTTAAAACACCCGCAAATCAGCTCCAAGTGATTTTAATTTTGTTCCAAAGTATTCCCACCCATAATATAAATCTATTTATGATTGTATACAAATGTAAGCAATGTTTGAAATTATTATGTTTTAGTTATATCTGTTTGTGCTTCTTGTGGTCAATTTGCAGTCTTCAAATTATTTGTAATTATACTGAACAAAAATATAAACGCAACATGTAAAGTGTTGGTCCCATGTTTCATGAGCTGAAATACAAGATCCCAGAAATGTTCCATACGCACAAAAAGCTTATTTCTCTAAAATGTTGTGCACAAATTTGTTTACATCCCTGTTAGTGAGCATTTCTCCTTTGCCAAGATAATCCATCCACCTGACAGGTGTGGCATATCAAGAAGCTGATTAAACAGCATGATCATCACACAGGTGCACCTTGTGCTGGGGACAAAAAAAGGCCACTCTAAAATGTGCAGTTTTGTCACAAAACACAATGCCACAGATGTCTCAAATTTTGAGGGAGCATGCAATTGGCATGCTGATTGTAGGAATGTCCACCAGAGCTGTTGCCAGAGAATTCCATGTTAATTTCTCTAAATAAGCTGCCTCCAACGTCCTTTTGGACAATTTGGCAGTACGTCCAACCGGCCTCACAACCACAGACCATGTGTAACCACGCCAGCCCAGGACATCCACATCTGGCTTCTTAACCTGCAGGATCGTCTGAGAACAGCCACCCTGACAGCTGATGAAACTGAGCAGTATTTCTGTCTGTAATAAAGCCCTTTTGTGGGTGAAAATTCATTCTGATTGGCCAACACCTGGCTGCGCCCCTGCCCAGTCATGAGAAATCCATAGATTAGGGCCTAATTTATTTATTTCATTTGACTGATTTCCTTATATGAACTGTAATTCAGTAAAATCGTTGAAATTGTTGCAAGTTGCATTTATCAAATCAAATCAAACTATTGGTCACATACACATATTTAGCAGATGATATTGCGGGTGTAGCGAAATGCTTGTGTTCCTAGCGCCAACACTGCACTAGTATCTAACAATTCACAACAATAAAAATGAATCTAAAAGAATAGAACACAGTATATACATATGAAATGAGTAAAGCAGGTTGTAAACATTATTGATGTGACTAGTGTTCCATTATTTAAGCGACCAGTGATTCTATGTTTATGTATATAAGGCTGCAGCCTCTAAGATGCAGGGTTGAGTAACCGGGTGGTAGCCGGCTAGTGATGGTCCCGTGTGGCTCGTGTGGCTCAGTCCCGTGTCCCGTGTGTCCCGTGTGGCTCAGTTGGTAGAGCATGGCGCTTGCAACGCCAGGGTTGTGGGTTCATTCCCCACGGGGGGACCAGGATGAATATGTATGAACTTTCCAATTTGTAAGTCGCTCTGGATAAGAGCGTCTGCTAAATGACTTAAATGTAAATGATGGCTATATATGGCCTTGAGATAGAAGCTGTTTTTCAGTCTCTCGGTCCCAGCTTTGAAGCACCTGTACTGACCTCGCCTTCTGGATGATAGCGGGGTGAACAGGCAGTGGCTCGGGTGGTTGTTGTCCTTGATTATCTTTTTGGCCTTCCAGTGACATCGGGTGCTGTAGGTGTCCTGGAGGGCAGGCAGTGTGCCCCCGGTTGGGCTGACTGCACCACCCTCTGGAAAGCCCTGCGGTTGCGGGGCGGTGATACAGCCCGACAGGATGCTCTCAATTGTGCATGTGTAAAAGTTTGTGAGGGTCTTAGGGGCCAAGACAAATTTCTTCAGCCTCCTGAGGCTTCTTCACCACACTGTTTGTGTGGGTGGACCATTTCAGATTGTCAGTGATGTGTACGCCGAGGAACTTGAAGCTTTTCACCTTCTCCACTGCGGTCCTGTTGATGTGGATAGGGGCGTGCTCCCTCTGCTGTTTCCTGAAGTCCATGATCAGCTGCTTCATTTTGTTGACGTTGAGGGAGAGGTTATTTTCCTGGCACCACTCCACCAGGGCACTGACCTTCTCCCTGTAGGCTGTCTCGTCATTGTTGGTAATCAGGCCTACTACTGTTGTGTCGTCTACAAACAAACTTAGGGAGGAGGCTTCTGATGTTAACATTCATGAAACCAAGGCTTTCACGGTTACAGAAGTCAACAAATGATAGCGCCTGGGGAATAGGAGTGGAACTGAGGGCTACAGGGCCTGGGTTAACCTCTACATCACCAGAGGAACAGAGGAGGAGTAGGATAAGGGTACGGCTAAAGGCTATAAGAACTGGTCGTCTAGTGCATTGGGGACAGAGAATAAAATGAGCAGATTTCTGTGTGTGGTAGAATAGATTCAAGGCATAATGTACAGACAAGGGTATGGTACGATGTGAGTACAGTGTAGGTAAACCTATGTGTTGCGTGACGATGAGAGAAGTTTAGTCTCTGAAGGCATCAATTAACGTAGATGAGGTCTCCGCATGTGTGTGGGGTAGGAAGAAGGCATTTTGAGCGGGACTGAGGGCTCTACAGTGAAGGCATATTGACATTAAAGAGAGGCATAAAGCAATCACAGGTGTTGATCAGGAGAGCTAAGACAACAACGTGTAAATGGCGATGAATGGGCAGAGCGGGTCAGTTAGGTACATACAGGACCTGAGTTTGAGGCTGGGGCCGACAGGTAAACAAAATGAGGTACCGTGTTATTGAAACAGTCCAAGGAGAGTAGCAATAGGTTAGTCCGAGTGCTGTTCGGTAGTAACAACTTCGCTGGGCGAGCAGGGGACACAGCGTTCAGAAAAAGCTAGCGGGCCGGGCTAGTAGATGGTTCAGCGGCGATATCGTAACAGAATAGCCTGTTGAGACCACATCGGGCCATCACGTCGGCAGTCCAGTCATGATGGATCGGCGGGGCTCCGTGTCAACAATAAAGGGTCCAGGCCAATTGGCAAAGTAGGTATTGTAGCCCTATAATTAGCTGGTATATGGGTCTAGCTCGAGGCTAGCTCAAGGCTAGCTGGTGCTTGCTTCGGGACAGAGGCGTTAGCTAACAGTAGCCACTTGTTTGCAGCTAGCTAGCTGCGATGATCAGGAGTAATGATCCAGTGTAATGATCCAGAGAGGCAGGAATCCGATGATATGGTAGAGAGAAGCAGTCCGATATGTTCTGGGTTGATATCGCGCTGTGCAAGACTGGCAGGTGTTGTCCGAGCTAAGGCTGGCTGATGCCGGGGGGGAAAAGGCGAGGACCGCTAGCCGTGGCTTAGAAAGACTAGTAGCTAGTTAGCTGGCTAGCTCCTGATGGAAGTTCCAGTTATAAGCAATAAAAATAGCAGATCCGTACCACATTGGGTGAGGCGGGTTACAGGAAAGTATATTTAGTTCGTATATAGAAAGTGAGATTAAGATATATACGAATAAGACCGGCTATTTGCAAGGGATAAGACACGGGATAAGACAAACGACAGATATACACGTCCTACTGAGCTGCCATCTTGGATTTGGATGAAACTTGTTGATAGAACTTCGGTAGCCTTTTCCTCAAATATGCTTTATTAAAATCCCCAGCTACAATAAATGCGGCCTCAGGATATGTGGCTTCCAGTTTTTTACAAAGTCCAGTGTAGTTCATTGATTGTTATCGTGGTATCGGCTTGAGGGTGAATATACACGGCTGTGACTAGAACCGAAGATAATTCTCTGGAGAGGTAATACGCATTAGATTGTGAGATTTTCTAGGTCAGGTGAACAAAAGGACTTGAGTTTCTGTACATTATCACAATCACATCATGAGTAGTTAATCATGAAACATACACACTGCCTTTCTTCTTCCCGGAGAATTCTTTATTCCTGTCTGCGTGATGTACTGAGAACAAAGCTGGTTGTATGGACAGTGTATCCGGAGGGAGCCATGATTCCGTGAAACAGAGTATGTTACAGTCCCTGTTGTCTCTCTGAAAGGAGATCCTCGCCCTGAGCTCGTCCACCGTATTGTCCAGAGACCGAACATTAGCGAGTAATAGTGTGCACGCCTCCTGAGTAGGACTAGAAGTCCACTCTGAATACCTCTTCTCCACCGGTAGCGGAGGGTACGAACAAAGGATCCAACTCGGGAAAGTCGTATTCATGGTCGTTATGCTGGTGAGCTACTGCCGCTCTGATATCCAAAAGTTATTTCCGGCTGTATGTAATAACACAAAAAATGTTCTGGGCTAATAATGTAAGAAATAACACAACAAAACAAAACGAAATACTGCAACTAGTAGTTCCCAATATATTCCACAGATTTCATGATGGTGTTTTTAAGCCAATCACCTTCCCTCTTCGTGCACTATGGAAATAGGGCGCCATTTCAGACACAGCCATAGCCTCCTATACACCATACCTTTTCCCCTTTTCATTTGTCTCAATGATTCCCTATGGAGTTTTTCACCCTCGTGCTCCACCCTTCCCCCAATTCTCTAACTGGCCTGAACTCAAGTGGGAGTGGCCTAGATCAGGCAGAAGTATGCGTTGCTACAGATCAAGGATCACCTTCTCCTCCTCCCAATCCAAGTTGGAAAAATTAAAGAAACTGACCCAAGATCAGTGTCTTGGAGCAACTACACACCGAGTTAGGTACCTACC
Source organism: Salvelinus alpinus (assembly GCF_045679555.1). Taxonomy (NCBI): domain Eukaryota; kingdom Metazoa; phylum Chordata; class Actinopteri; order Salmoniformes; family Salmonidae; genus Salvelinus; species Salvelinus alpinus. Next base: position 10,483,345 of record NC_092123.1, read on the forward strand.
GTCTGTGATGAGGGCTCTGCTGGTGAGCACCCTGCCCAGCATGAACTTGAACACGGCCAGAATGATACACAACACGCCACTGACGATGGACACACTGAAGAGGAAGTCATCCTGATAGAGAGAGAGAAGTAGAGGAGAGTGGAGGAGAGGGGGGATTGAGAGAGAGAGGTGATGAAGAGGGAAAGAGAGAGAAAGAAAAAAGAGAGAGAGATCGAGAGAGAGATGGAGAGAGAGAGAGTGGGTAAGTGTTGCAGAGTGCCTCCGCTGTAGAATAAATATTGCACTATGGCCTTGAAGGCATGAAAACCTGCATTTCTGCACGGTTAACAACCTCATCAGTCCCATTAAATCCCCCAGTGAAAGAATGCACCACTTTCACCAATCTGCTTGCTCTGCCCTCATATTTAGCCTCACATTGAAGTGTTTTACCATTTTCTTTTCAGTACAACAGTTTCAATTAGGAGTTTCATTGAAAAATGTCAACAACTACAAAATTAGGTTGCCAAGCAAAAACCTGATATAAAACTAATTTATAAGAATGCTGTAAGTACAGGAACTGTCTGCTCAGTGGGAAATTAATATCCAACTAGTCAGTGACAACTGTGTGGAGTTTGGAGTTTGTGACAGCAACAATGTAAGCTTATTACAGTATTATCCCACTTTGTCCTGGGATTTCCTATGATCTTCTATGTAGAAGAACCCCTTACCTTCTAACGACTTGTGTGGCCTGTTTCCCCAGAGCAAATGTGCATCTTCGTGAGAGTCTCAGTTTTTCATATATGGGTCATAATAGTTTGAAGGTCAAACCAGACGTTTTTGTTAGAATAACCGTTTTCGGGATCCGCCCTTGTCTCACATACAACGCTCTAGCTCAGCCTCCGTTCTAGCTCAGCCTCCGTTCTAGATCAGCCCCGTTCTAGCTCAACCCCCGTTCTAGCTCAGCCCCCGTTCTAGCTCAGTCTCCGTTCTAGCTCAGCCTCCGTTCTAGCTCAGCCCCCGTTCTAGCTCAGCCTCCGTTCTAGCTCAGTCTCCGTTCTAGCTCAGCCTCCGTTCTAGCTCAGCCTCCGTTCCAGCTCAGCCTCCGTTCTAGCTCAGCCCCCGTTCTAGCTCAGCCCCTGTTCTAGCTCAGCCTCCGTTAATCACACACTTATGGTTGGTATCATGATGCAGAAGAAATAGACCAATCAAATGCAACAACCCAGCAGTCTGTAGCTCAAACACACAATGTTTACAATGTTTACAAGCCCTAAAACCTGCCGGCAGGATGGTGGGACTCAAAGTGTTTTAAACAGGCAACGAAGAACAGCAAGAGATAGACTACAATTAAGTAGAAGGACAGTGAAACCTGTAAGCCCAGTAAACACATGGTATATTCCTAAGTAACAGTTTGTTATATATTACTGAGATGTTAGTGCAGGGGCGCAACATTCACTATGGACGGGGAAGGTCATGACCCCCTCACGTTCTAAAATTCCTTTCCTAGTTTTATCAATGCACTGTGATAAAAGAAGAAGGACCAGTGTTCTTTAGGACTATGCAGATGACACGGAGCAGGCAGGCTGTGTGAAAGCAAACTGAAAGACTGGCTTTAGGACCATGGGAGTTGGTGTCAGTGTATGTGTGTTGCACTCTTTCTGTGGCAGAGAGCTAGCCAAGGGTTAGCTAGCTAGCACACTAGCTATTATTTTTGTCTCACTCACATTGGACCAGAACCAATCAAGATAAAACCAGTGGCCAAGCAAATAAATACTGATATTCAGACTTTTTTTTCACCGCAATGTGAGTCTGTATAGCCATGTATTGATCTGTCAGTTTCCCTAGCTAATTCATTTCAACTTTTTGTTCTCACACTATAATACTGTAATATGCAGGAAATTAGCTTTAGATTAGAAATGATTTGTGTTTGTCCGCCTCCACTTCTAAAACCATTGTTGCGCCCCTGAGTGAATATACGTAGTTAGCTATAAGTATAGTATACAAGGTCTATAAAGTGAATTGTTTACATGAGATATACTAAAACATGCCATTGTTTTCTATGGGGATTTTAAAAATCATGAATTGAATCATTTCACTTCCTGAATTTATAGAATTGAGAACTGAATTGACCTAAATCCTACTATGCTGCACAGTGCGCACCCTTTCAAATCTCTTTTATGGGAAGTCTTCAAAAATTCCTAGCCTGGTCCCAGATCTATTTGATCTTCTATGGCCGTAGAAGCTAGCTATACAGCACAAAGAGACCTGGAATCAGGCTAGGGAAGACCTGCTCCCCCAATGACTTCTTCTGACACTCCTTTTAATATTGAAAATTCTTAGCACTGAGGTGCTTGGGTTGAACGAAGCACATGGCATTTAAAAGCCCTCTGAGGAGATGAGATGGGAGATGGCTAAGCAGAGATCAGGGCTGTATGGAGGAGGGTGAGTCACTCTCTCTCTCTCTCTCTAATTCACAGGTTGCGTCGCAAATGGCACCCTTTTACACATCTAGTGCACTACTTTTGACCAGGGTCCATATGGCTCTGGTCAAAAGTAGTGCACTATGTAGTAGGGAATAGGGGGTTGTTTGGAATGCACCCAGAGAGACACACTCAACATTCAAACACAGTGCCTGACATTTACAGTTGACAGTCCAGGTTTTTCTGTGAGGAATCGAATTCACATCTCATAGGCTGCATCTCAATTTTCTACCCTTCTCCTGAAGATTTGTCTTACAATGGTAAATCTATCCAGCTAATACAGAAGGTGTGTCCAATCCCATGTAGAAGGTGTCTCCTCTTAAACTGAATTTTAATACACCTGTTTCGGAACAACTCAGGCCCTATTCTCACTACGAGATATGAAGGAGAGTCTGAGGAGCGGGGTGGCGAACCAGAATTCTACTTTTCATTTCACATTACATACTTGCCTTACCTTCAAATTGACCGTAAATATCACAGTAGCCACTAGCCAGTAACCACAAACTAATCAACAACGACAGACATTTTTTTCCTAAAACATATTAGCTACACTGTTGAATAATGCAACCAAACCATATTACACTCTTCAATTCATAAACATGCGCAGATAATTAAAAGGTTTATTTTCTCGTCTGTAGGCTACTGTACATTACATTTAACTTCAAGACACAGAGTTGCTAATAGCATGTCTTCATCAAGTAGTGATAGCATATCAAAAATGAACGATTAACCCTCTCATACGAATTTAAAAGCACAGTAGGGCCTACCTTTCAACATTACAACAAACCGGGCTTAATATTATGCAAATCATTACACGTGTAAAAGCAAATTGCAACTGAAAACATGGGTTTAAGTGAATTCACTGCAACAAGCTGTTTTATATGGAAGCCCATACCAGCAACCAAAAAATATATATAAAATAAAATGCCTCTTGATTTGTCAACATGCACAACGTCTGCGCTTCCGTCTGACTGTAGTCTACTGACAATAACCACAGCTACAGCAAGCCTAGAGGAGCCTATGCGCTCTGATCCCATCTGGGCCTGGCCTTGGGGAAACATAACGTCATGTTTTTATAGCCTTAAATAGGCCCATTTATTTGTGTTCTGGGGAAATGTGAATGTGATAAACTTCGGTTTATATTCGAACTTTAGGTGGCTCGGCTAACTAGGCCTTTTTAATATAAAATGATTGACTGGAATGAATCAATCAAAACAATAGTGATGACATACTGTGTGAGTATCTTTTTAACTACAAATACAAGGGCCTACACTATGTAACCCTGCCTACAGCGAGCTCGAACCTGTTACCTTTATTGTCCAATCGCAGTTGTTGTCTCTTTGTCTGTGTAAAGGGTTTTAATGTTTTCATCAAAGGATTTAAAAAACAAACTTTCAAACAAAAGGAAACTTCTTGGCAGGGGAAAAAAACATTTGAATAAATGTGGGTTTTGACACTCTTACAGAATGTAGGTGTTATAACCAGCCATAAAATAACACAATATATGCCACAACAGGTATAAATGTGTCATGACAGTGTTTGACCCTATTATAACAGGTTATGTCAAGTTATGTCAGCTGTTAAGACATATTATGACATGGTTATGACAGTGTCATAACGTGGCACTGGGTGTCAAGTATAGTGTTACCGATTTTCTTACTATTTCATACCCTACAAATATTAGTAAAAGACTATACATTTCAGCTGTTTCAAAAACATTGCTCTGCTATTACCATTTATACCGTAGGAGTGTTGGCTCAACAAAACAATTCTGTTTACACTGCCCTGCTTCAAGGGCAGGTAGCCTAGTGGTTAGAGCATTGGACTAGTAACCGAAAGGTTGCAAGATCAAATCCCCGAGCTGACAAGGAAAAATCTGACAGCCCCTGAACTAGGCTGTCATTGAAAATAGGCATTTCTTCTTAACTGACTTGCCTAGTTAAATAAAAGGTAAAATAAGAAATATATAACAAAACTAATTTCACACATAATAAGTGTTAGCCTATTGACAATAATCTGATGAGTGACAAAATTAGGCCTATCAGTTGTCAAATTGTACATGAAGAGATGGGGGGGATCTTGTAATTGACAGAGTCACATGCATGTAAAACAGTGTGATTTCTATATCTGAAAGAGCATATTCTGCAGTTTCTATGACATTGCTCTGGCCGCTAAGCAAAAACGAGTAACATAATAAACGTAAATGATTATGTTATTCTGTCGTCAATGGATGAATGGGCGAAAGAAACCAGACAGAAACGGATAAAGGTGCATGTGACTTCAGTTAAGTTTTGGTTAGCTGCCGATGTCGAAACCAAGTACTTGCTCAATGGCTTTCCATATCAGGGGAAAGACGAAACCAGGCCAGCGGGTGAGCGACTGTTTGAGCCTGTGGTTTTGAGACTCGTAGAGCCTTACACGAGCAAAGGCAGAAATGTGACCATGGACAACTTCTTCACATCAATTTCCCTGGCAGACAAGTTGATTGCAAAGAAGACTAACCAGTGAACCAACAAGGCGGGAGCTGCCCCCCCCCCCCCCCCCTCTGCGCAAAACAACATACCAGCGGAGCTGTACTCCACATCAGTGATGGAGAGTGGTAAAGCAACACTGTTTGCATCCTCAGCACTATGCATTCCCACTGGATCTGGCATGTGAGCTTCCTGAGAACCACATCAACGGCAAAAGCAGAAGATACAGCTGCCAAGCAGGCCGCCAATACAGTGTCTGATACAATCAACTGTTTTTATGACTTGTCATGAATATATTTCCACTAATATTTCTCTATGCAGTTCATCCTTTACAATTGTTCATGCACTGGTGCTTTTGTTCAGGAATGCAGGAAATGGCTGGTTATATTATTATTATTATCATCTTTTTCGTTTCTACTGGACTTTATTAATTTCTATAACTCTATTACTAATCGAATCTTCAAATACAGCTGATCAAATGGATTCCACTGTAATGTTTTTCTTGGAAGAGAAACGAAAATAGGATATAGGCCTACGTTTTTTCTAGGACTTTGTAGATTTATTTTTTTTAAAACATCCTTGACTCTATCTAAACAAATAACTATTGTTGTTATTTGTTTTATTTGATATATTTCCATGAATATTTCTTCATGCAATTAATCCTTTACAATAGTTTATGCACTATTTATCAAGCATTTATTTATCAAGCAGGTTTGCGCACCTTGCAGGTTGATATGCATCTGATACATATGCTGTAAGGCTCGCCAGGCATTGTTCTCAAGCGGGTACGTATACGCTAAAAGGCCAGCGGTTCTAGAGTTAAATGTGTTTCACGATAGGTGTGCCTCCAATAATTGGCCTCATTCCCTCGAGCCAAATCATAGGTAGTGGTTAAGAGATGCGATCAAGAGATGCTAGAACGAGGAGCTCCACCCTCTCTCTTTGCAAATTACGGGCCAAATATCCCCTCCCGAAATTCAAAAGCAGCTAACACCTATAAAATCGTGATTTGTCCAATTAACCAATGATGAAAAACCCAAACACCAGAAGTGCTTATGACATCAATGTCCTTAGGCTACCTTGTTTGCTTTCTATTATTAAAAACGGGCTCTTAGCTTCGACTTATTGCCTGGCAACAGAGTAATGCAGTTAGCTATTCTAGTAGTGTGAAGGCCACGGTTCTCTTTTCACACCTGAGCTCTGCCACATTCCTCCTGTAATTATCCACCAGGAAGAGAGAGACCACAACAGCGTGTTTCACTTCATAGATCTCTCTGTTTCTCTCTCTGTTTTCTATCGCTGTTTTCTCTCTCGCTTCCTTTTTTATCTATCTCTCTCATGCACCGACAGCAGCCAGATAAACACTTGTTTCTCTTCACAAATCTCTCTCTCTCTTTGTTTCTCTTTCTCTCTCACACTCTGTCTGCCTGACTCCCTCCCTCTCTCTCACTCCCTCTCACTCTCTCTCTTTCTGTGTGTGTTTCTATCCCTCTCTGAGCCTCTTCACACGTACTACACTTTTCGTAAAAATACCGTCGGCTACACATATTGCGCAAATGTAAACTTGCGTACTTGCTACGTCTCGACCGTTACCTCCGGAGGTAGCGCAAAACACTAGCTCGACAGTTAACCTCCTTGAAGCAGGGCAGTAAACAGAATTGTCTCGTTGAGCCAACAGTCCTACAGTATACATGGTAATAAAACATTTTATCCTATTTGAGACTTGTTTTACCTAGTTTTGACCTGAAATTGCTGTAACAGCCTGTTACATTTTGAAATTGTCGCAGCAGCTGCCGGCTGCACTGAGCCACGTAAAACTATGGAAGCCCATCCCCACCTCTAAAAACATGTCAAGTGTAGATCATTTGTAACATTGTGTGGTGATTTCAGAGATGGCACCACAGGTCCAAAAGTGGTGGGGAGGAAATTGTTTTTCCTGATCTGGTAGTAAGTACAATAGGCTAATCTAACCAAATCCGGACCCTAGTTGTAGCGTATGACAAAATAATAAATCGGCTTTGATGGGACCAGATAATTGTTCTAATCAGGACTTTTTTTTTTTTTTACTCATGGAAAAACTCCTGGCCCTAGGGTGTAAGAAAACATTAAAACCCTTTACACAAAGAGACAACTGCGATTGGACAATAAAGGTAACAGGGTTGAGCTCGCTGTAGGCAGGGTTACATAGTGTAGGCCTTTGTATTTGTAATCAAAAAGATACTCATACAGTATGTCACCACTATTGTGTTGATTCATTCCAGTCATATCTACATAGCTTAAGCTATAAAAACATGACGTTACGTTTCCCCTGGCACAGATTGGATCAGAGCGAATAGGCTTCTCTAGGCTAGTTGCAGCTGTGGTTGTTATCAGTAGGCTACAGTTGATCCGAGTGAAGCAGACTAATTGTGCACATTGACAAATCATGAGGCTTTTTATTTAATTGTTTGGGTGGCGGGTATGAGCTTCCATATATAACACCTTGTCGCAGTGAATTCAATTATGCCACCGTTTTCAGCCGCAATTACCGCATGTAATGATTTGCATGATATTGCTAAAAATTTAGCCTGGTTTGTTGTAATGTTGTATGGTAGGCCTACTGTACTTTTATATTCGTATGAGGGGGTTAATCGTTCATTTTTGATAGGCTGAAGGCTTACTTGATGAAGACATGCGGTTATAGCAACTCTGTGCTTTTGTCTTGAAGCTAAAATGTAATGAGTGTAGCCTACAGACGAGAAAATAAACCCTTTGTCTGCACATACAGTGCCGTCAAAAAGTATTTGCCCCCTTTCTGACTTTCTCTATTTTTGCATATTTTTGATACTGAATGTTATCAGATCTTCAACAAAAACCCCAATATGGACGACACGGGTCTCATTATGCCTGGCAAAAACCAAACACTTCATTCCACAGTAAGAACCTTATACCAACGGTCAAACATCGTGGTGGTAGTGTGATGGTTTGGGGATGCTTTGTTGCCTCAGGACCTGGACAATTTGCCTAAGTAGAATGGACCATGAATTCTGCTATGTGTCAGAGAATTCTACAGGAGAATGTCAGGCCATCCGTCTGTGAGCTGAAGCTGAAGCCCAGCTGGGTCATGCAGCAAGACAATGATCCAACACACAAGTCTACACGAACATGGATAAAAAGCAACACATTTGAAGTTTTGGAATGGCCTACTCAAAGTCCAGACATTATCCCAAATTAGATGTTGTGGCAGGACTTGAAACGAGCAGTTCATACTTGAAAACACACAAATGTCGCTGAGTTAAAGCAGTTTTGCATGGAAGAGTGGGCCAAGCATTCCTCCACAGCAACGTGAGAGACTGATCAACAACTACAGGAAGTGTTTGGTTGCAGTCATTGCAGCTAAAGGTGGCACAACCAGTTATTGAGTGTATTTACTTTTTTGGGTGTTGTATAACTTTGCTTATGAAATAAGTATATAATTGTTGTGTTATTTGTTCACTCAGGCTCCCTATATATAATATTAGCTTTTGTTTGAAGATATGATAACATTCAGTATCAAAAATAGTCGAGAAAATTCAAAAGGGGGCAGCTCTGTACACGCTGGTTAATTGTTGCATTATTCAAGAGTGTAATATGGTTTGGTTGCATTATTTAATAGCGTAATATGTTTTAGAAGAAAAGTTACTGTTATTGTTGAACAGTTTGTGCTTACTGGCTAGTGGCTACTGTGATATTTACGGTCAATTTGAGGTGCAGACCAAGAATGTTGCGTTGCCAGCCACAACAAAAGGTAAGGCAAGTATGTAATGTGAATTGATAAGTAGAATTCTCGTTCGCCACCCCGCTCCTCAGACTCTCCTTCATATCTCGTAGTGAGAATAGGGCCTCTCTCTCTCCATTCTGGAGGTGTCTCTTCACACATTCCCACCTGAGAGTCTTGTAAATGGAATTCACACCCGATGTGACCAGTCTGGCGATGCGAGAATGAAACTACGTATTAGCTCTCGGAGTTTATACTAAGTTGTGTCCCAAATGGCACCATATTCCCTACAAAGTGCACTACTTTTGACCCCGGCCCATAGGGCTCTGGTCAAAAATAGCGCACTGTTGGGAACATGGTGTCATTTGGCATTGGGGACGCCATAATGACACAATGCTCTAGTTGAAGAGACATCATATAACCCAAGTACAACCAGTTGCCAACTTCGAAGAGTGAAGAGACTACATATTTCTGTTGATTTAGACTGACTTACTATACGTTGCATTCCAGTGAATCTTTATTCTATTGTCCATCCAACAACAACAACCATACAATAAGACTTTGTAAAGATTTGTAGATGTATTTGTGATGCCCCAGCAGTGAAATGTACAGTGCACTGTCTGTACCCCCCCACTGCCTTGACAAATGACACCCAACACATGTGTCATGACATGAACAAGACACAAGCAAAGCTGTGCGACAAGAAAAACAAGTCACCAAACCGAGTTACACTCCTCTGTTTTTGACAAGCAATTTCAGAGCACCAACCAGATGTTCATTGGAATCCCTTTGCTGCAGTAAAACCGATTTGCCAAGGCTGCTGGCACTGCCAAGGTGGGTATTACAGTACCCAGAGCTGGCCTTAATGAACGCTCACATGCCCAGACATGTGGAGCAGAGCGGAGAGTAGGGCTGTGTCTCAAACGGCTCCCTATTCCCTACATAGTTTGAGTCTTTTCGTTGAGCCGGACCATATGGCTCCGTTCACCAAAAAGAGCTTTTCGTGTGGCTCCCAATACAGCTTTTTTCAAAATAAATAAAGATAGATAGATAGATAGATAGATAGATAGATAGATAGATAGATAGATAGATAGATAGATAGATAGATAGATAGATAGATAGATAGATAGATAGATAGATAGATAGATAGATAGGCAGTGTGGCGCCCCTGGATTGAGAGTTATAGGTGCAGTTAAGGGTAAGTGCCTTTCTTAAGGGTACAACGGCAGGAGATGGCATCGTTTACCACTTCAGGCAGTAGCTTGGTAGCCAGGTCATGGATTGCCTTTCCCAGGATACACAGAGAGGACAGGATGAAGACCACCCCCAGGATCACACAGGCTCTGAAGAGAGAGAGAGGGGTGAGAGGGAGGAGGGAGTTAGGGGGGAAGCAAGAGAGAGGAAGGGAGCGGGGAGAGAGAGTGAGGGAGGTAGACAGAGGGGAAATGGAAGGAAAGAGAGTGAGAGAAAACAGAGATTAATAATAGTCTGCTTTGAAAATAATTTATGTGAGGGATCATGTATTGTATTTTAAAACATTCCCAAATCATTGGCCACAGGGAGACCTTTCCATGACAAAGTAGACCTATTGCAACTAACCATCATACAAGCTTAACGCAACTTAACACAATTGCAAACCGTCTCCACTATTTCTACAGCTTGTGGAAAGAGAAAAAGCATCCGTTAAATAAACAACCATTTTGCTTTTCTCCGTGGCTGATTCAGAGAGTTGAACACAGTCTCCGCGGATCAAATTGAGAAGAGATTTTCTTTAAACACTGTTTTATCCAATTAGGTAAGCCTGGCTGGGAGAAGCCCCAAAATCAGTCAACTGTGTCATCTGGGGTGGTCAGGCATGGTCGGGTTAGCTGTCTGTCTGCTCTCTCTCTCCCCTACTTAATCTACCAGTCTAGCGCAGACTTAGTTGCTATACACACCATACACATTATCACAAAGAGCCCATGAAAAGGCCAAAAACAAGAGAAAGTGTCGAAAGTAGACCGTGTATTATAGATATAACATACATGATGTTCAGACGAAAACATCATGGATGGCAACATGTGTCTGTGTGCGTGTGTGTGTTGATGCTCACAGCTGGCTCCCGCTCAGCAGCACCCAGTCCCCTGGGTCCGAACCGGAAGGTAGCTAGGCAACACAAAGTCGAGCGAGAGGAGCCATGTAGGAATGATTTCAGTGGTGCAGCGGGAGAGACAGAGAGACCCAGAGCTCTGTGTGTGAGAGACCTCCTGGGGCTGTGTAAAGCTCAACAACAGAGACTCTCCCTCACAACACACCTGCCCAACCAACAGCTCAGCTGACTGAAACGTCCGTTTGATCTTCATTGGGCTATAAGCCTGCTGCTTAGAAAAGTCCCTTCTTTTGGACTCGTCGACTCAAGGCAATGGCATCAAGCACATTTGCAAGTTTGATTTTCTTCAAACATTGCAAGACAGTCAATTTAGTTTCGCAAGATGCAAGGTTTTGACCGGACTTGGCAGAACTGTAGTTGACTAGACTGAGGACGCGCGCGTGTGCACACGCACACGCACACACACACACACACACACACACACACACACACACACACACACACACACACACACACGCACACGCAGAGTCATCCAGTCTGTCTACCCTTTCTCTCCTGCTCCATGTGTCACGTCAGCAGGCGAATACAACAATATTCCTCCAATTACAGTGGGAAAAAAACTTGCTGTAAAATTCACGCTGCTCGCTCATTCGTCTACAGACCTGGTAATTTAATTGTCCGGTGGCCTAGTGCCTTACTCCTTCCTACAAGGCCTCTCCCCTGAGGGATCACACATACACGCGCACACACATTCACCCTCCACAACACACACCTAGGAGAGGCCAATTACTAGCTGCTGGGTAACACAAACGTTCCAATTAGGATTCTGGACCAAAGAGATGTTCACTGGTACAACTGAAGGCTCATATTAGCCTGGTTAAACCAGATTGAATGCTGCACTCACAATGGTGAAAGCGGCATTCAAGCTCGTTTAACCAGCCTATAGGCTTCTACAGTAAACCAGAGGCTGTCAATCTGCTGCTGTAAGCCTGGTTAGCCTGGTTAAACCAGAAGGAATGCTAAACTCACCACTGTTTCATCATTAAAGCAGCATTCAATCTCGTTTAACCAGGCTATAGGCTTATACACCAGAGTCTCCATGGCGATCTGCATTCACAAAAGCATCCCCTGAGACTGCAGCGGATGGTGTCTGGCAATTTCACACATGAAAATGCGAGTAAGGGGGATGAGAGACAATGCTGGGGTTCTAATACTGTACACTACAGTCCCAAAGAATGAAATGCATTGTAATAACTGCAGCGATTATGCTGAAGAGACAAAATAGCACTAGAATACAGTATAATTTCTTAGGCTTTATATAGTTTTGCTGGTCATCAGAAACGACAAATATGATAAATATGGCGGCGATATATCTACTCACATGTACTCCCTGTGTGCAGAGTGAACGGCGGCGGCATTACTATAGCGCCACACCACAATGATGGAGGACAGCACATCCAGGGCCGCATCAAACTGCAGAGGGTAGACAACAACAACGTCAACAACAACACTGGCCAGCTATTCAACAGAGGAATGGGGGTTCACTTAAATGATTGTACCCTTCAGTTATCCTCATCCCAATAACTCAAAGTCAATGCCAATCTAGCCTAAATTACAAGCTTAGACTCCTAAGGTTAGCAGGAATCGATATGGCCAGGCCCTTGTGGAACCAATGTGTGTTTTTGAGATCGACTACATTGCAGTTGGTCTGCGCAGAATCATTTATCTACGAATCACCTTGCATCCCAAATAACTGGCTAGAGCTACTACTCTTTACGTGATCAAGATCAATGATCCTGTGCCTCGCCTTGCTCAAACTGACCCCTCAAACACACTGATTGTAACGTGTTAGTAATGACATCTGCCCTGTTTCGCTCATTGCCCTTTAGCACTCAGTAGTAGATGAATTCAAATACATTTTAAAAGTACCTACAGCGAATCCAAAAGCCGAGGCACTGTGTCTCATGAAGGAAACAGCTGGGGAAAAAAACAAGAGAAACACAAGTTTTACTATACATGAAGAACATGCATTCATGAAATACATTTATATCAGTGGTACTGTTGTAAATGACTTGAGAACAACCGTTGCATACCAAACACAGGCGGCCGGTTAGCTCGAAACCGATTCAGCCTGCCGGTAGTCCCTGGAGTCAAATAGTATTTGTTTACATTTAACTACTTTAGCTGTGCTTGATTGAACTTGCCTGGGACTGGGACCATGGGGCCAATAGAACAGTCCCAAAAGTGCAAACCCCATCCATCTGGCAGTCCAAAATAACAAACAGGCTCAATTAAATGCTCAAAGTATTTAAACCCAGGTCTTATATAGCACAACAACAACACTGTTCTACTCAGCAGGTGTAGTAGTTAGATATAATGTAGTGTTATCACACCATTGTCAGGTTCACAGCGTTAAAATCCTCAGTTTGCCCTTCGAAAACAATGGGGCTGCTGCTTCTAATTGCCGAGCAGTGAGCAGGACTGAGTACCCCACCAATGTGTACATACAGCTGTTTGTAACACATATTTTTCCTGAGGCTACATTACACCCCCCCCCACCCCCCCTTACCCCAGAGTTGAACTCCAGAGTGATTACCATATTCAGGAAATGAGAAATCATGGAATTCAAAACCCATCCAACCACAAACCAGAGGGATTACCCAGCACTGAAGACTACGGAATGTTCATACTAATGCAGCCCAGGCTAATGACCACTGGCTTTGCGTTCCAAAATAATGGCATCCTATTCCCTATTTAACGCACTACTTTTAACCAGGGCTGGTCAAAAGCAGTGCATAATATAGGGAATTGGCTGTCATTTGGGTTGTAGCCTGCCTAGACTTCCTATTCAGGCTGTTTTGAATAAAAGAGACCAGATCCAACGATCCTAGACTCCTAACCTTCCAATTTCGCACGTCAAGCATGTCTCCAAATCAATCATCAAGTTTGCCGGCCCAAAAAAAAGTGATTACCAAAAATGACGAGACAGCCTAGAGGGAGGAGGTGACGGACCTGACGGAGTGGTGCCAGGAAAATAATCTGTCCCTCAACGTCAACAAAACCAAGGAGCTGATCGTGGACTACAGGAGATAGAGAGAGCACGCCCCCATCCACATCGACAGGGTCGCAGTGGATAGGGTGAAAAGCTTCAAGTTCCTCAGTGTGCACATCACAACCTGAAATGGTCCATCCATACAGATAGTGTGGTGAAGAAGGAGCAACAGCACCTCTTCAACCTCAGGAGGCTGAAAAAAAATGTGATTAGCCCCTAAGGACCTCGTATACTTCTACAGATGCACCATTGAGAGCCTCCCTTCACCTTAGAGACCGATCACCAACACTGGACAATCAAGGAGTGGAAAAACATTGCCTTGTCGTACGAATCCCAGTTCCTGTTGCGTCATGGTGATGGCAGAGTCAGGATTTGGCGTAAGCAGCATGAGTCCATGGGCCCATCCTGCCTGGTGTCAACGGTAAAGGCTAATGGTGGTGGTGTACTGGTGTGGGGAATGTTTTCCTGGGACACGTTAGTTCCCTCGATACCAGTTGAGCCACAATTAAACGCCACAGCGTATCTGCTGTTCGCAGCATGCATGTACTGTACCGCTGTCCAATCTGCAGCATGCCATCGCGTCAGCACGGACCAACATCCCTGTGGAACCTTTCCGACACCTTGTAGAATCCACGCCCCCAAATAATTTAGGCTGTTCTGGAGGCAAAGGGGGGTCCTACCCTGTACTGGATGGGTGTACCTAATAAACTTCAGAAATTGAGAAATATATTTTTTCACTGGCCTACACACAATACCGCATAATGTCAAAGTGGAATTATGTTTTTACAAATGTTTACAAATTAATAAGAAATTAAAAGCTGAAATATCTTGGGTTAATAAGTATTCAAGCCCTTTTTTATGACAAGCCTAGATAAGTTCAGGGGTAAACATTTGCTTAACAAGTCACATAATAAGTTGCATGGACTCATTCTGTGTGCAATAATAGTGTTAAACATGATTTTTGAATGACTACCTCATCTCTATACTACACACATACAATTATCTGTAAGGTCCCTCAGTTGAGCAGTGAATTTCAAACACAGATTGAACCACAAAGACCAGGAAGGTATTCCAATGCCTCACAAAGTTTAAAAAAAACATTTTTCGATAGGTGTTAGGCAAAATAACCCAATCAAAACAGAAAGCTCCTTGAAAGTCAGAATATGCCATGCCTATTGGTCCTAAATCAATGATGGCCTATTGTTGAGATAATAGAACCAAAAAACTTTTAAGAGATCAGATTTTTTGTTTATACATACTTTGCCTCACTGACACACTTAGTTAGCTACCCACCTCGTTCCTTTCTGTTAGCATGTAGTAAATACACCATCATGCTTTCATGAATATGTGTCTTTTCAGATTCCACAATTATTATTTAGTTGTGGACACTACATCACTTCACTCCCTCTCTTGCTCTTGGTCCTCATCTTTGTAAGTCACCTTGATTTAGCACCTGTGTGTTTTATCAGTTTCTTTATGAAAATATTTAGCTAACTCCATGACAGTAGCTAAAGCAAGGGGCTAAAGCGGCACACAAGTAGACTACAAATGCATGCTGGGTCAGGCACGCCCTGAGCCGGTGAAGAGAGCGCTACTGGAGCGAAATTGGAGCAGCCGAGAAGGCCGACACTCCAGCCTTTGGGAATCTCTCTCTATATATATATATATATATATATTTATATTCCGGACTCTGACATTGCTTGTTCTGATATTTCTTAATTAAAATATTTGGGATTTGTGTGTATTGTTTTGTATTGTTAGGTGCACTGCACTGTTGGAGCTACTGCACCTGCGATAACATCTGCATATTTTAAATATGCGTATGCGACCAATAAAATGTTATTTCATTTGATCTCAGGATGGACACTCTAACCACAAGGCCACTGAGTGGCCAACTGCGACGCGCAGTGAATATATTCAGTAGCCTATATCCCTTGTAGCCCCGGTCTCCCCTAATCTGCATAGGATGCGCCCTTACAGTAAATGCACTGCTACTCACAAAAATGTTTCAGAGATATCAAGTTATGATAACGCATGCATTTCATCAAATGCTCGCAGTCAAAGAAAACAATAATACTGCAAGCCTCTTTGTCTTTTCCTGTGTTTGGTCCAAACTGCGTTCTCACCTGCAGCGAAATGCACCAGTGGAAACAGACCGAGACCACACGTTTTGAGCGAAAGATGTGCGTTGGTTGGTGCGCTCCCAAGTACAGATAGTGTTCACACCAGTCCAAACGAACTGAACTAAGGGGGTAAAAGCAACAGAGTTCGGAAAAACTGCTCCAAACCAATTTGTTGTGAAAGCCCCCTGGGTGTACTTTGATTTGGCCTTTCCACTACAGTACAATTTTATTTAAGAGACCAATAATAAAAAGTATTTTAAAAATTCTAGGTCATGTTCATTTGTCACCAAACAGAAGAAAATAGACTGAAACAGGGAGGGACTACCTGGACTTGTCCAATAAGAAACTAGCATTTTCGTTTTTCATTTTAAAATGATTTTGCTTGCGTGCCCTAATGAACAAGACCCAGGTTTTCTCTTTCTGCACTCCTCCTGGGGTGTAAAGCCCCCGTCCATGTATCCTTCTAAACACAGTGACACACAGTGGGTGACAGACAGATCTTTCTGGGTCATCACAGTCCATATGTCACATGTCAAACCTCCCACCCTCCACTCATCGTCACGGTGACAGAGGCTGGCACATCACCCTGACAGAACACCAGACACACCGAGAACAGAAGGACTACACCCGAAATGACACCTTTTCCCCTATATAGTGCACTACTTTTGAACAGGGCCCATAAAGCACTATATAGGTAATAGGGTACCATTTCAGACACAGCCAGGGTCTCCGTGTGACAGGACAGATCTAGTTAGTGACCAGTCGTTTACAATGAAGGCAGGAGCGATCAATTCTCCTCACTTTGTCAAGCCAGATCAAGTGTCTCAGAGAAAGGATTTAAGAGGGCTTAAACCAACACAGCACAGTAAAGGCATCCATCTTAGGGTTGTCACATTACTCGTAGGTATCACGGTGTAACCGGTGTCACACTGCTTGAGTAACAGTACCGCTTCCTTCCTCAAGAGCCCACACTGATATTCAATGTTTGATCCTCTGGGTGTTTCTCAACATGCATACTACCGTGCTCCACACTCTCATGCGGTCGAGTTCCTTCTCCAAGGGTATTTTCTTGAGTACAATCTTGTGAGGACGAGAGTTTGGAGAATGCATAAAAATGTACATAAAGAAAATGCAACGCTCCTAATTATCAGCTATATGTGAATAGTATTCATCTAGCTAGCCAACTAGTTTCACATGTAAAAAAAGACCCTAAAACAAATGTTGCTATGAAAGGTAAATGGCCAGCGTTAGCTACAAATTCTTTGTGGGTCGCTTGCTAGCTACACATTTTTCATCAGTCTAGGCACAGAGGTTATTCTATGCAGTTCAACAGACCAAAGTTAACACATTATGGTTAGTCAGGCATCATATGAGATGTGAGTGGGCAACTTTTCATTCCAATGTCCGAGCTCTCTCACTTCAACTCAAAACCAGCCGCCATTGACTTCAGGACATTTTGCGTTGTTTTTTTTATGTGGTTGCATCAAATTACGTCAACAATACTGGGAATATTTCAGTTGAAGCTTGCGTCGATGCATACTTTGAAATATGTACAAACGAAGTACACATCTGAGAATTGTCCTCCATGTTCCATTTCGAATACTTTCATTATGACTCTTACTCCGACCGTTCCGTGGTCCAGTTTGCTTGCTCGGAGCATATTAAGAAACACCCCTTGTTTCACAAACACACGTAACTTCCCTATTGACACACCTTAACCAGCTGCACCACCGGAAAGCTAGCAATTCAATGGCTCAGGCAGCGGTATATGAGGTTGAGGAGTTAGTTTACACAATTCATCTTGTTTACGATGAGGGAAAAAAATGTAAAAGCACTCCATTTCACGCCAAACCCACTGGCTCCAGGTCATCTACAAGTCTCTGCTTGGTAAACCACCGCCTTATCTTAGCTCGCTGGTCACCATAGCAGCACCCACCCATAGCACGCGCTCCAGCAGGTATATCTCACTGGTCACCCCCAAAGCCAATTCTTCCTTTGGCTGCCTTACCTTCCAGTTCTCTGTTGCCAATGACTGTAACGAACTGCAAAAATCACTGAAGCTGGAGACTCATATCTCCCTCACTAGCTTTAAGCACCAGCTTAAAGCACCTGTACATAGTCCATCTGTAAATAGCCCATCCAACTACCTCATCCCCATACTGTATTTATTTATTTATCTTGCTCCTTTGCACCCCAGTATCTCTACTGCACATTCATCTTCTGCACATCTACCATTGCAGTGTTAAATTGCTATATTGTAATTACTTCACCACCATGGCCTATTTATTGCCTTACCTCCCTTATCCTACCTCATTTGCACACACTGTATATAGACTTATTCTACTGTATTATTGACTGTGTGTTTGTTTATTCCATGTGTAACTCTGTGTTGTTGTATGTGTCGAACTGCTTTGCTTTATCTTGGCCAGGTCGCAGTTGTAAATGAGAACTTGTTCTCAACTAGCCTACCTGGTTAAATAAAGGTGAAATTAAAAATAAAAATAAATTATTGAGAAAAACAGTCCTATTGTTGAAAACAAACAGCCTTATAATGTCACATTTGTTTACTTTCCAAGCTATAGCGCACAACTTGTGACAACAACACTAATCTCTCTCTGCCTCCCTCTGCCTCGATCTACTCCGTTCACCCAGAGTGACAGAGACAGCAGGGCAGATGGGAGATGTGTCACTCTCTCTGTCTCTCCGGAGACCTAAGTCAGTCCCTTTCCACAACATAGATGACAGATGTCATTGGTTCCTCACAGCCACTCCAGATTACTTAATTGCTGTGTCAATTCTCTCAGTCAGATCCTCTGTCTGCACTGACACTGACAATTACAATGATCAAATCCTTTGAGGCATATTCTTGGGTAGATATCACAGATCTGACAAAAATATGATATGCAAGTGTTATGATATACCCATGTGACATGGGTTTATTATATCAAATAATAAAATGTCCAAGAGAAGGCCATCTCACAGTTGTTCAAAGATCCTATATGGGACAGTGGGCAGTGTCAGAAGATACTGAACAGAGAAGCTACCCAGACAGACTGTTGTTGCAGTAGCAGTGTGTGGGTAAAATCCCTGGGGAAGCCAAGCATGAAGAAAGCAATATTACAACCTATGTGTTGTGATCAATGCGTTGTTTGCTCTATAACCTGTTAGTTCATATGCTGTGCCACTGTGATATATACTGTAGGCCTAAGGCAGAGACAATAAGAAGACAGACTGGCAGAATAAATTCAACCACAACTTGGTTTCGTCACAAAACCAGAGAGCAACATCTGTCCACAAAGCATATTGCATGTCACAAACAGTTTCATGACCTACAGCAGGGTCAATCAAGTTAATGCTTCCTACGTTTTCAGACTACTAAACAACTATTGATTTAGAACCACGGAGAGTTGCCGCAAGTCGCAAAGAAAACAGAGGCTGCCTCCACTACTCCAGCACCATTTCAACTTCAACATCCTTAAATAACCTCTGCTTAGTCTAATACAGTGACAATTAAAAGGTACCAAAAATGTTTTGTCCAATCAACGTAAGCTAAATATGATGTGGCTGTCTATGGTACTGTGTGTGTGTGTGTGTGTGTGTGTGTGTGTGTGTGTGTGTGTGTGTGTGTGTGTGTGTGTGTGTGTGTGTGTGTGTGTGTGTGTGTGTGTGTGTGTGTGTGTGTGTGTGTGTGGGTGGAAGTAGAAAAAACATTTTGACTCACCCTACTTGTAGAGAAACAACAATGCCATCCTCCTCTTTTTCATGTTGCCGAAATGCTACACACTTTTAGTTTTCCTTTCATGGGCAACGATGAGCCAGCTAGTTAACATTACCCTACTACATTTAGCTACAGATTGAACTTCCATCCTCTCAGGCCAGGGGCACAATGTATGAATTCATGGTTGGATCAGAATCGTCTGATCATTGGCCAGTATGGAGAATTAAGTGAAACCACAAGTCCAAATCCCTATCTCCATCCATGTCTAATTTAGGAAAGGGGCAATTTTAGCTAGCTGGCTAGCTAGCCACCGGAGAACAACACAATGAGATGCAACAATTCCATTTCCTTCTGTCAATGAAGTTTGGTTTTATTTTGATGTGATTGGTGTGAAGCCAAATCCAAACTGGCTTCCCTTGACACGTTTTTTTGTTTGCGCCAGAACCATTCACAGTTGAGCTCACTCACTTTAGCTCAACGCTGACTGGTAATGATTTTATTTTTAAAATTATCAAGCGAGGCCAAATGGTCGCTGGCTTCCCTTGCATTCAACGCTATAGGCGGCAACAATGTCATATTCGTTTGTACCAGACAGCATCAGATAGATGGCCTACACATTAGAGAGACAGAGGGGCGCTGTTTTGCTCGCTTGGATGCTTTCTCCAGGGAGATACATTCAGCCTCTCAATTGAAGGAAATTTATGAAAAACAGAGACGAAATATTAATTATTTATGTTTTTTTTTTTATTGGTACATTTTTGGGGGAAGCCTGGCTTCGCTTGCCATCAATGAATACACGCCACTGTTGTGTTGGTGCCAATGCCATTGTGTTTACCCCAATAGCATTAGGCTTAACCTATGTACAGCAGTGTCAGTGTGCCAGCTGCATATCTATCAGTGGTGGAGCAATTGAGAGCAGGTTAATCAGTTGAAATGCAGTTTACTACACTCTTTACTATCAGAGGGTAATATAACCGCAGATATGTTTTCCCCGTAATATTCCATAGTATACTATACTATTACGATTTTATTTGTATATTTGTTTACTGGTGTGGTTTAATGCTTGCTTGGTCAGCATGGTTCTAAAATTGCGCTGGTGAACCATGTGAAATTGTATTGTGATTAACAGAAATACAGTACATTATACAGTGTTTAATAATTCAGTGTGCGTATGTGTGTGTGTGCATGTGTTTGTGTGAGTGAGTGTGTGTGTGAGTGCGTGCTGTGCATAGAAATAGATGGGACAAGCGCAGACATTCCACAGGCCCTTACCTAGCCTACACAGAGATGTGTAAAACAATGTTTCCAAAGCCTTGCTTCAAATCTGGAGTGTCTGCATACCACCTCCAACACCCCCCACCTCAGGAATTGACCTGCCCAGGTATGAGGATATACTGCGTTTTATGTCATGCGACAAAGCACAATGAACCACATAACCTCCACCTCCCAAAAGTAAAAACTCAACCCATCTTGTACTCCAGTCAGGCTTAATCAAAAGGTCAAAATATGTGAAAAGAAGCAAATACTATTTGAACCCCCCACCCATTCCCCCCCAGCCTATCCATCCAAGGGCAGGTAGGTGAGGTGGACATGGCAGAAGACAATCACCACTAAGTCAACTCCATGCCCCCACACCCGCTACTCTGAGCCTCCCTCCCAATCTCCTTTCATCCCTTCCTCCCTCCCTCTGCCTGCTCCTGCTGTTCATGTGAGAACAGAGAAGGGAGAGCTCCCCTCCCTCTTTTGCTCTCTCTGTTTCTCCACATGCACCTCCTGCCGCTCTTATTTTTAGACTGCAGACTCTTAGGGGGCTTGCGCTCCAGCTTAGAGACGCACAATTCTGAATGCATGAATATGTGATGCATCTCTCCCTCTCCCTCTCCCTCTCCCTCTCCCTCTCCCTCTCCCTCGTTTAGATTGTTCCTTTTTGGTTTGTTTTTTCCGGGCATGTGGCCTTGAAGTTCTATGTAGCATCTCAATTGCATCTTAATTGTGTGTGTGTGTTTGTGTATGTCTGTGTGGTTGTGTTTGTGGGTGTGCGTGCATGCGTGCATAACTGCATGTGAGTGCGTCTGTGCATATCCCTGTTTGTGTCTTTCTCCGTCTCTCTCCAGGGTACACAGAGCGATGTGATCTGTATTCAGGGTCTGCCTCAGGGCTGTGTGCCCTGGCATCCATCGCTCAGCCACCACCTAGACCGGTAGGGCACTCCCACTCAAAACACAGGGAACAGACAGCATGGTGACATGTGGCTGGTATTTCATTAAGCCCTGTGTTGGGTAATGTGATGTGTTGTGAAATTGACATTCCGGCTACCCAAAAAGCAGCCAAAGGAAAAAGGTACTTGTGAAGCAAACCAAAGAAAAGCTATTGAAATTCGAAAGGTATTATTTAGTGTAATCCAACAAGGACACCACATTTTCAAAACAGTGCACACACACAAACATGGCAATTGTGGAACCTGATTATGCTATGACATCCAAAGAATGAGGGGGTAGGAAGGAAGAGAGAAACAGCAGCTCCACTTGGAACAGGGGTGGAGAAATCCACGTTGTCAAAATCAGTCAATCAGTCAGAGTTGAGAAAGTTGACACACACACACACATTAGGGGGGAGGGAGAGAGTGAAAGGGCCATTTAAGAGCCGGCGACCTGCCACTGAGCGCTTGTTAATTGTATCCTGAGGAAGATGTGAAGTTGTGAAGTATCTGGGACATTTCTGTCCCTAGTTCCTACATCACAGCCTGGCTGGTGCACGTTTTCACATGCACACGTCTTCCTCCCTACCTCCCTCCTCCTCTCCCCCTAAAAACCTGTCCCAGATGACAAACAGCTTCGAAAACGCAATTTCCGTGGTGTGATTTAATTGTGGGTCGAGTATCTTTGAAATCACATAAAGACTCAGCAAGCAGAGGACAATTAAATAACACACACAAGTAAGCTAGCTGTGCTTTCCACGTTGATCACCTTGTACAAGAAACACACAAGCACACACACAACAACCATGCATACCCCTATTGGTCTATTGATCTGGGCAGCAAGGAATCTATATGACCCAAATCAAATGTATTTGTGCAACTGCACGCATCACTGAGAATTCTCGCCAAAACCAGAGCTGGTTGCAACAGTGTTTCCCTAATGCTAATGTTTTCCTGTTTGCATACCCCAGTAGCCATCGTTCTGGTAGACATCTACCGTATAGAGAAAGACCCCAGGTCCCAGATACCCATAATAGCCAATCAGTCACTTTTCTTACGCAGAACATACGCACTGAAGAAGATGATACGGTACACACCAAAACGTCTGTGTTTTGGATGGCACAGAACATTCCATAAAGGCTGGCAGAGCCATTTAATCCCATTTAATCTCGATGTCAAATAACGTTAATTGCTTAACATACACCACTGGTGCGATAATGCAATATCGTCAATCAATATTTGCTTTCATTGAATTCAGAACTGTGAAGCGGTGTGTACTGTGTATACGTGGTTAATGTACAGTACCAGTCAAAAGTTTGGAGAGAATGCCAAGAGTGTGCAAAGCTGACATCAAGGCAAAGGTGGCTCCTTTGAAGAATCTCAAATATAAAATATATTTAGATTTGTTTAACACTTTTTTGGTTAATACATGATTCCATATGTGTTAATTCATACAGTGGGGCAAAAAAGTATTTAGTCAGCCACCAATTGTGCAAGTTCTCCCACTTAAAAAGATGAGAGAGGCCTGTAATTTTCATCATAGGTACACTTCAACTATGACAGACAAAATGAGAAAAAAAAATCCAGAAAATCACATTGTAGGATTTTTAATGAATTTATTTGCAAATTATGGTGGAAAATAAGTATTTGGTCACCTACAAACAAGCAAGATTTCTGGCTCTCACAGACCTGTAACTTCTTCTTTAAGAGGCTCCTCTGTCCTCCACTCGTTACCTGTATTAATGGCACCTGTTTGAACTTGTTATCAGTATAAAAGACACCTGTCCACAACCTCAAACAGTTACACTCCAAACTCCACTATGGCCAAGACCAAAGAGCTGTCAAAGGACACCAGAAACAAAATTGTAGACCTGCACCAGGCTGGGAAGACTGAATCTGCAATAGGTAAGCAGCTTGGTTTGAAGAAATCAACTGTGGGAGCAATTATTAGGAAATGGATGACATACAAGACCACTGATAATCTCCCTCGATCTGGGGCTCCACGCAAGATCTCACCCTGTGGGGTCAAAATGATCACAAGAACGGTGAGCAAAAATCCCAGAACCACACGGGGGGACCTAGTGAATGACCTGCAGAGAGCTGGGACCAAAGTAACAAAGCCTACCATCAGTAACACACTACGCCGCCAGGGACTCAAATCCTGCAGTGCCAGACGTGTCCCCCTGCTTAAGCCAGTACATGTCCAGGCCCGTCTGAAGTTTGCTAGAGAGCATTTGGATGATCCAGAAGAAGATTGGGAGAATGTCATATGGTCAGATGAAACCAAAATATAACTTTTTGGTAAAAACTCAACTCGTCGTGTTTGGAGGACAAAGAATGCTGAGTTGCATCCAAAGAACACCATACCTACTGTGAAGCATGGGGGTGGAAACATCATGCTTTGGGGCTGTTTTTCTGCAAAGGGACCAGGACGTCTGATCCGTGTAAAGGAAAGACTGAATGGGGCCATGTATCGTGAGATTTTGAGTGAAAACCTCCTTCCATCAGCAAGGGCATTGAAGATGAAACGTGGCTGGGTCTTTCAGCATGACAATGATCCCAAACACACCGCCCGGGCAACGAAGGAGTGGCTTTGTAAGAAGCATTTCAAGGTCCTGGAGTGGCCTAGCCAGTCTCCAGATCTCAAGCCCATAGAAAATCTTTGGAGGGAGTTGAAAGTCTGTGTTGCCCAGCAACAGCCCCAAAACATCACTGCTCTAGAGGAGATCTGCATGGAGGAATGGGCCAAAATACCAGCAACAGTGTGTGAAAACCTTGTGAAGACTTACAGAAAACATTTGACCTCAGTCATTGCCAACAAAGGGTATATAACAAAGTATTGAGATAAACTTTTGTTATTGACCAAATACTTATTTTCCACCATAATTTGCAAATAAATTCATAAAAAATCCTACAATGTGATTTTCTGGATTTTCTTTTCTCATTTTGTCTGTCATAGTTGAAGTATACCTATGATGAAAATTACAGGCCTCTCTCATCTTTTTAAGTGGGAGAACTTGCACAATTGGTGGCTGACTAAATACTTTTTTGCCCCACTGTATGTCTTCACTATTATTCTACAATATAGAAAATAGTAAAAATAATGAAAAACCCTTGAATGAGTAGGTGTGTCCAAACTTTTGACAAGTACTGTATGTCTGCATCCCAAATGTCACCCTGTTCCATATGTGGGCTTTGGGATTCACCCTATGTACAGTATATTTACAATGCTGGATTGTAAAGCCACTAAATGGATTGAAGTAATTTATTGAAGGTTCTTGGTTGATGCTATGAACTGAACATCATGTACTAATTGTTTATTAAGCAGGGAGAAAGAGCGAGAGTAAGAGAGGGTTTTTTAACCTGCCGAGAGAGAGAGAGAGAGAAAGAGAGAGAGAGAGAGAGAAACAGAGAGGTTTTTTTTTAACCTGCCGAGAGAGAGAGAGAAAGAGAGAGAGAGAGAGAGAAAGAGAGAGAGATAGAAAGAGAGAGAGAGAGAGAGAGAAAGAGAGAGAGCGAGAAAGAGAGAGAAAGAGCAAGGGAATGAGAGTGGGGTTAAAAAGTAAAGTAACTTCCACCAAACACACACACACTGACAGAGAAAAAGGAGGAAGGACTGCTGCCCTCATCAGAACAGGAAATGTGCTGCTCATTTAGAAACAGGAAACTCTGCAATCGAAAACACAATTACAGACCAGATTCATCCAATACTATAACAACAATTGTGTGTCCCCATAAACCCATACCACTAGGACTGTGGCTAAACCAAGAGCTTGTAGAACTATTACTGCATGGAGGAGGTGATTGAACATGGGCTTGTTGCCCTCTCTGTTTCTCTCTTGAGGGGCAGGTTGATTTCAGAGTAATGAGATATCAGTGTGCCAGCAGATCACTTTTTACAATGGCTGTATCTTTCTCCAACTCAGTGGACTTGTGGTTAGATTATCCACCTGAGATTGGAAGGTTGGGGGATTGATACACGGATGAGCCATACCAAAGAATAAAAATGGGACTTGATGACTCTCTGCTTGGCACAAATATGTCAGTATTAGAATGTACTGTTAGCTGTAGATAACAAGCATAGCTCTAGGCAAGACAGGTACACATCCTTTGATCAAGGCTTCAGTCTTCGCTATATATATTCTTCACAGCCTTGGCTAAGTATCAAACCTTATCTGTGTCCTGAATGGCACCTTATTCCCTCTTCCCTATATAGTGCACTATCTTCGACCAGAGCCCCATATGGGCCCTGGTCAAAAGTAGTGCACTATATAGGGAAGAGGGGGCATTTGGGACATGGGCCTTGCAACCTTGAGTTTGAAACTCCCCTGAATATTGCTGCTGAATATGGCTCCACTTTGATCTGTGCCCAGATCTGTTTCCAGTCAGCAGAACAGCAGCCTGCCCTCCTTACTTATTCTCGGCTGCTGAATCTTCACTTTACTCATACAGAGATGAATGGAGCCGCTTGGCCAATAGAAAGTTAGTGTTTTTGTATTCACTTTTCACTGTTTACTATTCACTATTCACTGCTGCATTTTCACTTGTCCCTGAAACTAGTTGTATTAGTTGAATATATTACAAATTAAAAGACAAAATAATTTAAAGACATGGAATAAGGTAAGATCATGGTACCAACTTTATGCGGTATACCTGAACACCTACAGTGAACCACTGTACCTAGTACCTACTGCATCTGGGAAATCCAACTGCAACTAAAACCTAGGGTGACAATATAGCATGACTCTATAATCAGCCATGGCGGTTTGTCAACGCAAAAAAAAAAGTGCAAACGACAAAAAAACGTTCTCAGTCAAGTTTGAAAAGTCACGACTTGACCGACTTATAAAAGGGGTTGAGATTCATACACTGGCCAAAATGAAACAGCACGGAGAGAAAAAATCTGATTCCATACTCCACCCTGCAACCCCAAAGCACAACATGAGTCATCTTATCCACATGGGTCCCATCCTGAAGAAGTCTTGTGGAGCTATATCACACAGCTATAGAAGTTACTGTTTTCTAATACAACACAGAAAATTATGAGCTTTTCAATAACTATTCCAACATGCTTTGTTTGTTTGCTTTATTGTCAATATGTCCACCTCACAGATGATGTACAGATGAAGTCGGAAGTTTACATACACCTTAGCCAAATACATTTCAACTCAGTTTTTCACAATTCCTGACATTTAGTCCTAGTAAAAATCCCCTGTCTTAGGTCAATTAAGATCACCACTTTATTTTAAGAAGGTGAAATGGCAGAATAATAGTAGAGAGAATGATTTATTTCAGCTTTTATTTCTTTCATCACATTCCCAGTGGGTCAGAAGTTAACATACACTCAATTAGTATTTGGTAGCTTTGCCTTTAAACTGTTTAACTTGGGTCAAACGTTTCGGGTAGCCTTCCACAAGCTTCCCACAATAAGTTGGGTGAATTTTGGCCCATACCTCCTGACAGAGCTGGTGTAACTGAGTCAGGTTTGTAGGCCTCTTTGCTCGCACACACTTTTTCAGTTCTGCCCACAAATGTTCTATGGGATTGAGGTCAGGGCTTTGTGATGGCCACTCCAATACCTTGACTTTGTTGTCCTTAAGCCATTTTGCCACAACTTTGGAAGTATGCTTGGGTCATTGTCCATTTGGAAGACCCATTTGCGACCAAGCTTTAACTTCCTGACTGATGTCTTGAGATGTTGCTTCAATATATCCACATAATTTCCCTCCTCATGATGACATCTACTTTGTGAAGTGCACCAGTCCCTCCTGCAGCAAAGTACCCCCACAACATGATGCTGCCACCCCGTGCTTCACGGTTGGGATGGTGTCCTTCAGCTTGCAAGCGTCCCCCTTTTTCCTCCAAACATAATGATGGTCATTATGGCCAAACAGTTCTATTTTTGTTTCATCAGACCAGAGGACATTTCTCCAAAAAGTACGATCTTTGTCCCCATGTGCAGTTGCAAACCGTAGTCTGGATTTTTTATGGCGGTTTTGGAGCAGTGGCTTCTTCCTTGCTGAGCAGCCTTTCAGGTTATGTCGATATAGGACTCATTTTACTGTGGATATAGATACTTTTGTACCTGTTTCCTCCAGCATCTTCACAAGGTCATTTGCTGTTGTTCTGGGATTTTCGCACAAAAGTACGTTCAGCTCTAGAAGACAGAATGCATCTCCTTCCTGAGCAGTATGACGGCTGCGTGGGTCCATGGTGTTTATACTTGCGTACTATTGTTTGTACAAATGAACGTGGTACCTTCAGGCATTTAGAAATTGCTCCCAAGGATAAACCAGACTTGTGGAGGTCTACAATTTGTTTTCTGAGGTCTTGGCTGATTTCTTTTGATTTTCCCATGATGTCAAGAAAAGAGGCACTGAGTTTGAAGGTAGGCCTTGAAATACATCCACAGGTACACCTCCAACTGACTCAAATTATGTTAATTAGCCTATCAAAATCTTCTAAAGCCATGACATCATTTTCTGGAATTTTCCAAGCTGTTTAAAGGCACAGTCAACTTAGTAAACTTCCGACCCACTGGAATTGTGATACAGTGAATTATAAGTGAAATAATCTGTCTGTAAACAATTGTTGGAAAAATGACTTGTGTCATGCACAAAGTAGATGTCCTAACCGACTTGCCAAAACTATAGTTGTTAGTAGGAAATTTGTGGAGTGGTTGAAAAACAAGTTTTAATGACTCCAACCTAAGTGTATGTAAACTTCTGACTTCAACTGTATGTAGTGTTACATAGAGGAGGAAAGTTCAATAGAAACACAAACTAGTAACAGTCTAGAAATAATACTCCATGACCACCAGCAGAATGAAAGCCACCCGGGGGTGGCAGATGGCCTAGAGGATAGAGAGGCAGACCAGTAGCTGTATGGTTGTTGGTTCAAATCCCAGGGCCAGACATGAAAAAAAGTATCCTGTCTGTGCCTAACTGGACTGGCAACTGGGGGGCTGCTGGTTAAATTGCAGGTATCTACACGGCAGGAGATGATACCTGCAAGGTACTTAACCCCAGAACTGACTGGAACTGGACAATAAAGTATATATTCTATTCCTGTCAATTTACTGTAGCTTGGCAGTCAGATCTGTTTCTACTTTAGCCAACCCATCATTGCTAAGCAAAATGCCTACCAAGCATCGTTTACTACTTTAAGATCATCATAAACCTTTTGAATTTTGCACATTTCAGGAGTGAAACATTGTAAGACACACTACATGGCCAAAAGTATGCGGACACCTGCTCATCGAACATCTCATTCCAAAATCATGGCCATCAATATGGAGTTGGTCCCCCCTTTGCTGCTATAACAGCCTCCACTCTTCTGGGAAGGATTTCCACTAGATGTTGGAACATTACTGCGGGGACTTGCTTCCATTCAGCCACAATAGCATTAGTGAGGTCGTGCACTGATGTTGGGCGATTAGGCCTGGCTCGCAGGCAGTGTTTGAATTCATCCCAAGGTGTGGGGTTGATGGGGTTGAGGTTAGGGCTATGTGCAGGCCAGTCAAGTTCTTCCACACCGATCTTGACAAACCATTGGCATCCGCCAAATGAGTCCAATGGCAGCGAGCTTTACACCACTCCAACCGACGCTTGGCATTGCGCATGGTGATCTTAAACGAACAGCTCTTAGACGAACAGTTCTTGTGCTGCCGATGCTTCCAGAGGCAGTTTGGAACTCAGTACTGAGTGTTGCAACCAAGGACAGACGATGTTCACACGCTACGCGCTTCAGCGCTTGGCGGTTCCGTTCTGTGAGCTTGTGTGGCCTACCACTTCACGGCTGAGCCGTTGTTGCTCCTAGACGTTTTCACTTCACAATAACGGCACTTACAGTTGACCGGGGCAGATATAGCAGGGCACAAATTTGACCAACTGACTTGTTGGAAAGGTTGCATCATATGACAGTGCCACGTTGAAAGTCACTGAGCTCTTCATAAGCCCATTCTACTGCCAATGTTTATCTATGGAGATTTAATGGCTGTGTGCTCTATTTTATACACCTGTCAGCAACTAGTGTGGCTGAAATAGTCAAATACACTAATTTGAAGGGGTGCCCACATACTTTTGGCCATGTAGTGTATGTTTAGTAAACGTGTGCAGTATGGTATGTGTACTGTATGTTATGTGTCAGAGTAGATACACCCATACAACATGTGGCGTGCTATCTATAGTCATAAGATTTGCAAAATTGACAAGTTCATCAGAGTCTATTGGGAACTGTCGCATATAAAAATCATCACCAGGAAGACATTGCCTCAAAGCCTGGTCACAGATCTGTTTGTGCTGTCTTCTCAACTCACCAGAGTTGGCAAGGCAGCAGAAACAGATCTGGGACCAGGCTTATTCCCTCCTCCCTCAGAGAGAACAAGAGAACGAAGAAACGTATACTCACTGAAAGCTGCTACTGCCAGGATCAGCGTCACAAAGATGGAAACCCAGGAGACCCACAATGCTTTCTTGCGGTAGCTTTGAGCTTCGTGGGGCTTTAGCCTCATGCTGCTCTCCAGTAAGCCTGTCAAAAACAACACGGTATTAAGCAGGGGTGAGATTCCAGGATGCTTTTAGCACTCATATCATAATCTTTTGTCCATTGCCTACAATAGGTTTAAGATTATCTACATGCTACGAAGCTTCCTGGTTTCTGTAACAAAGAAAAATGAAGCAATACACGAATTTGGGGGATCCTTGTATTGTAGACTACTGAAAACCCAGAGGTGTGAGGACTGGCACAGGTGTGATAATAGTGTAGGGTTACACAGTCCATTGCCTACAATAGGTTTAAGATTATCTACATGCTATGAAGCTTCCTGGTTTCTGTAACAAAGAAAAATGAAGCAATACACAAATTTTGGGGATCCTTGTATTGTAAACTACTGAAAACCCAGAGGTGTGAGGACTGGCACAGGTGTGATAATAGTGTAGGGTTACACAGTAAACTACTGTCTCACAATAGTGATAATGATGAGGCACTGTGGGCCATCAATAAATTATCTTCTAGACATGAAATCATGTTGGTCACTAGCTGAGTCCTACCGACTGCGACCTCAAAAGCCTGGGATGTATTCACTACGTATTGCAACAAGAAACCATTTTACAGTTTAAAAATCAATTGGAAGCAAACAGAATAAACGAAATAAACAGGGAGGGACCTACCTGAATTTGTCCAATAGAAACCCTCTTTTTCGTTGCAAAACTTTTTCAGTTTGGAATAAACGGTTTCTGTTGCGAAATGTTTTGAAACAGACTAACCATTTTGCAACAGAATCAGCGTAATAAATACATGCATAGTCCTCTAAAATGTGTTTTGAATAAGGTGAATTGCATATAGGAGCTAGAGGGTGTGGACATTCTTCTATTTTAGAGTCGGCTGATCAGAGTGCCAGCATGTAGGCTATACTATAATGGTCATTGAAGAGGGTGTGGACATTCTTCTATTTTAGAGTCGGCTGATCAGAGTGCCAGCATGTAGGCTATACTATAATGGTCATTGATACAATTATCTCAGAGATGTATTCCTTAGATGTGTAGGATCGGTGATAGAGTTAGTGCCCTGATATTATCACGCAGTTTGTGTGTCAGTGTAAAACGTAATAAATGTGTTATGGCTGCTTTACTGTACCCCCTTCAAGTAAAGTCTAATCCATAATTGTTTCAGGTCTCCAGTCTGCTTAAAGAGACTACTTATAATGTATAATCAAAATTCTAGACACGTGCTGGGAGTAGCCCATAAGCGTTCAGAGTAACTCAAATGCATTGCTGTGACAGTTTAGTTTGTTGAGATACTTCTGCTAAAAGAAAAAATACGAAACGTACATAGAATGTTGGTTTACTTTGTACTATCGACAGACTATTATATTGTGTTAGTGGACTGCAATAATGTCTGGTGCACAAAGCATTCATCAAAAAACCTTCCTTGAAAAGTATTAATAATATTGCGATATTATCCAATGAAGGCGCACATATATCACAATTCAGACGCACTCTAGGCTAAAGTAGCCTAGTCTACGTTTAAATAGCAGGCGTATTCTATTTTTGCTTGATTTCTCATAGTTATCGACCTACCTTGCCCCTCCACGCTATCGCTAATCTTCATCTCCTGGTCCATCTTGAATTTAGGTTCCCCCTGACTTGCTCTTTTGGGTGGCTGTTGATCTGTCGGGTCGCACTGGCCGTTCACAGTCGACGGATCAACAATAGTTGGATCCGGGATGGTGCTCACCGGGTCTGAGGCTGTAGAGTCCGTCATTGCTCTAAATTGCGGTTCCAATTAGGCAACTCCAAAAGTCTCACACCAAAGCGTGAAGTTCCGTCCTCAAGCGTTGAGTTGCGGCCGGCGGAGTGGGCTTCTGTAGATCTGAGCGCAATACCGAGCGCATCAATACCGTGCCCCCATGCCAGTCGTGAATTCGAAGTCGAGTGCGAAGACAGCAGCAAGAGGACTCTAATTACGAATCTAGTTTATTTAACGAGACCTCTGGGTTGTGTGGAATCCGTACCCATGTCCATGTCAAGTCTGCTTATCAGTGAACACTGGAGACTGTAGACATGTTTGCCACGCTACAACAGTTCCCGGTTCGACTCTGCCGCGCGTTATGAACAACATCTGTCCCAGGTTGTTCTCGAGACAGCATCGAATTTTACTGGGCCTGTAACTATTTTACCAATGCCATGGACAAACATATTTTTCTATTTCTAAATATGTATTTATTTAGTGGCCTACATCAGTCCATGGAGTGTTCCTGCACATTAACTAATTAGATCCATGGCCATCTTGTAGGTTGGCCCCTGGGCGCTCCACAGGGCCCGTGGAGCACCTTAACAGACTTTGCAGGGCCCCCAAAGATGGCTAAAATGAACTTGATGTAAACTTGTTATGGTATTGAAACAATTCTGTAATATTCAAAAATGCACTCTACTCTGGACCTATGATCATGTTGGCCTAATAGACAAACATATTATGTATATTATTATGCCTGGACAGTATGGGGCATTGGACTGTAAATCACTCTCAGGTAAACAGCTTCTTGCTAACATAAATATCCTACTTGTATGTCACGTTCCTGACCTTATTTCCTTTGTTTAGTCTTTGTTTAGTTGGTCAGGACGTGAGCTGGGTGGGCATTCTATGTTTTGTGTTTCTATGTTGGGTTTGTTGTTTGGCCTAATATGGTTCTCAATCAGAGGCAGGTGTTTGTCATTGTCTCTGATTGGGAACCATATTAAGGTAGCCTGTTTTCACTGTTTGTATGTGGGTGATTGTTCCTGTTCCAGTGTACCAGTGTTTAGTGTTCACGTTACGGGACTGTATCGTCTTCGTTCCTTTTTGTCGGTTTGTTGTTTTGTTCTGTGTTTAAGTATTTCCCATTAAATATGGATGATGTTCACGCTGCATCTTGGTCCTCCTCTCTTTCACCCGAAGACAATCGTTACATTGTAAAGTGATTTTTCACATTCCAAGTGACTAGAGGAATGCCATTCAATAATAGTGCACTAAAGTGGCAATGGATAAAGTAGCCCATAGAATAGCTCAGACCACTGTCCTTAAACTATTGGCCTATATCTAGCTATCTACTTTTCCCAATATAATAGACTATAACGCTATGGCTTGAATGCTGGAATGCTGTCATTTTGCTCAAAGATCAAGACTAACAACTGCAAGCTTGAATCTCTTTGATTGCCGACCTATATACGGTGCATTCGGAAAGTATTCAGACCCCTTCACTTTTTCTGCATTTTGTTACATTGCAGCCTTATTCTAAAATTGATTAAATTGGTTTTTTTCCAGCCTCATCAATCTACACACAATACCCCATAATGATAAAGCAAAAACTGAAATATCACATTTACATAAGTATTCAGACCCTTTACTCAGTACTTTGTTGAAGCAACTTAGGCAGCGATTACAGCCCTTGAGTCTTCTTGGGTATGATGCTACAAGCTTGGCACACCTGTATTTGGGGACTTTCTCCCATTCTTCTCTGCAGATCCTCTCAAGCTCTGTTATGTTGGATGGGGAGCATCACTGCACAGCTATTTTCAGGTCTCTCCAGAGATGTTTGATCAGGTTTAAGTCCAGGCTCTGGCTGGGCCGCTCAAGAACATTCAGAGACTAGTCCCGAAGCCACTCCTGCGTTGTCTTGGCTGTGTGCTTAGGGTCGTTATCGTGTTGGAAGGTGAACCTTCACCCTAGTCTGAGCGCTCTGTAGCAGGTTTTCATCAAGGATCTCTCTGTACTTTGCTCTGTTCATCTTTCCCTCGATCCTGACCAGGTTCCCAGTCCCTGCTGCTGAAAAACATCCACACAATAGGATGCTAACAAAACCATGCTTCACCTTAGGGATGGTGCCAGGTTTCCTCCAGACGTGACGCTTGGCATTCAGGCCAAGCAGGTGGACCACAGGTGGACTCCAATCAAGTTGTAGAAACATCTCAAGGATGATAAATGGAAACAGCATAGCAAAGAGTCTGAATTCATATGTAAATAAGGTATTTCTGTTTTTTATTTGTAATAATTTTGATAAACATTTAAAAAACCTGTTTTTGCTTTGCCATTATGGGGTATTGTGTGTAGATTGATGAGGAGATTATTTGATTTTATCCATTTTAGAATAAGGCTGTAACGTAACAAAATGTGGAAAATGTCAAGGGGCCTGAAAACTTTCCCGAATGCACCGTAAGTCAGTAGCGCAGACCATGCAGACAGAAAGGTTACTTACTGTAAGGTACAGCCTGCCCCTATGTGGAATATTGCAATTATTACAGCACAAGGTGAAATTTTTTTTGTTGAAATAAACTGCTTTCAGTTGTACTGTATTATTATCCATAAATTGCCCTATTCTTTCAATTTTGCTACGATTATAAACATACCGTAGACAATATAACTGAGAGAAAAGAAAACACCCTCTAGTGTTCAAGCAGGCCAGATAGCATTGAAGTGACACAGTTTCTCAACACGACCTATGACCCTGCATCATCATTCCCCTTGCTCTGTGGATATACTGTATCATCCCTTTAGAGGATGCGTAAAAGCGTCCTTATTAAACATAGTTTTTTTCAAAGCAAATTGATGTTGTGATCATGGTCATAGCACACAGTGTTCTATACTGAAAGGTTTTACTATATGTGTGTATATGTATTGTCAGTGTCTAGGAACAGAAGAAATAACGGTTAGAACTTCTGTACTTCGTCTCTCTTTTGCAGGTTTGTCCACAATTAACAAAATATTCACAACTGGTTCTAAGTCATGTTGGCTTACAGTTGAATCAAAACAAACGCACACAAAATAAAATTACTGACATTAAATTTACGCGGAAATTGGGGAATAAAGGCTCACAATGAAATGACAAGTTATAGCTTTATAAATGAATGACTTATTTATTGATAAGTGAACATGAATAGGCAAAGCAGTATGAAGATGTAAAGATTAAAAACATATAAAGATTAAAGCTGTAAATAAAAAAAGGTTGTATTGAATCAAAATTGCATTTGTGAGACATACATATTATGTGTAGTACGTATCATGTGTTGCGGTATCCATGAGTTCATCTGACCCTGGGAAAGTAGAAAAAAGGGCCTGATTGCCAAAATATTGCACTATCCCGTTAATGTGAGATAGTGTACGTACTGTATGCTGCAAGGCTAGACTTGGCAGTCACACTTTGCATAGATTTGCATAGATTTTTGCATAGATTGAAAATCATTTGAAATGTTTGAAAAGCCTGCAGCAAGCAATACCATTCACCTGAATCACACTTTGTTATTATACATATGAAAAATACTGCAAAGGTCCAAGATAAAACATACAGTACACTCCTTCCCACAGATGTTCTTTTTTACCCCGCACTAACCTCTGGAAGAGCAATGCTTCTTTGTTGGTTATCAGATCTTTCTTGTAGCCTGCCCTGAAGTGGTTGATCCGCGTGTCACAGCTCAGCAGCTGCTTGGGCTTGTAGCTAGGGCTGGGCGGTATACCGTATTTTATGATATACCTGTATTTATGCAGGGACTGGTTTGGGTTTTTACTTTACCTTCTATACCGGTATTTGAATGTTTGGTTTGTTAAATGTGATACGCCATGTGTAATGTCAATTTGTATAGTTTACTTTGTTATTTGAGTCATCTCTCTCCATGCCACTTTCCACACAGACCTAGCCCTGCCCCCTGTTCATTTATTTTTATTTCACCTTTATTTAACCAGGTAGGCCAGTTGAGAACAAGTTCTCATTTCCAACTGCGACCTGGCCAAGATAAAGCAAAGCAGTGCGACAAAAACAACACAGTTACACATAAACAAATGTACAGTCAATAACACAATAGAAAAATCTATGTACAGTGTGTACAAATGTAGAAGAGTATGGAGGTAGGCAATAAATAGGCCCTAGAGGCGAAAATAATTACAATTTAGCATTAATACTGGAGAGATAGATGTGCAAATGATGATGTGCAAGTAGAGATACTGGGGTGCAAAAGAGCAAGAGGGTAAGTAATAAAATGGGGATGAGGTAGTTGGGTGTGCTATTTACAGATTGGCTGTGTACAGGTGCAGTGATCGGTAGGCTGCTTTGACAGCTGATGCTTAAAGTTTTAGGGAGATAAACGTCTCCAGCTTCAGAGATTTTTACAATTCGTTCCAGTCATTGGCAGCAGAGAACTGGAAGGAGAGGCGGCCAAAGGAAGAATTGGTTTTGGGGGTGACCAGTACAATATACCTGCTGGAGCGCGTGCTACGGGTGGGTGTTGCTATGGTGACCAGTGAGCTGAGATAAGGCGGAGCTTTACCTAGCAAAGACTTATAGATGACCCTGAGCCAGTGGGTTTTGGGATGGATATGTAGTGAGGGCCAGCCAACGAGAGCATACAGGTCGCAGTGGTGGGTAGTATATGAGGCTTTGGTGACAAAACGGATGGCACTGTGATATACTGCATCCAATTTGTTGAGTAGAGTGTTGGAGGCTATTTTGTAAATGACATCGCCGAAGTCAAGGATCGGTAGGATGGTCAGTTTTACGAGGGTATGTTTGGCAGCATGAGTGAAGGAAGCTTTGTTGCGAAATAGGAAGCGGATTCCAGATTCAATTTTGGATTGGAGATGGTTAATGTGAGTCTGGAAGGAGAGTTTACAGTCTAACCAGACATCTAGGTATTTGTAGTTGTCCACATATTCTAGGTCAGAACCGTCCAGAGTAGTGATGCTAGTCGGGCGGGCAAGTGCGGGCAGCAATCAGTTGAAGAACACGCACTTAGTTTTACTAGCATTTAAAAGCAATTGGAGGCCACGGAAGGAGTGTTGTATGGCGTTGAAGCTCGTTTGGAGGTTTGTTAGCACAGTGTCCAAAGAAGGGCCAGATGTATACAGAATGGTGTCGTCTGTGTAGAGGTGGATCAGAGAATCACCAGCAGCAAGAGCGACATCATTGATATATACAGAGAAAATAGTCGGCCCGAGAATTGAACCCTGTGGCACCCCCATAGAGACTGCCAGAGGTCCGGACAATAGGCCCTCCGATTTAACACACTGAACTCTATCTGAAAAGTAGTGGGTGAACCAGGCGAGGCAGTCATTTGAAAAGCCAAGGCTATTGAGTCTCCCGATAAGAATACGGTGATTGACTGAGTCGAAAGCCTTGGCCAGGTCAACAATGTTGATGACAACAATGCTGTTTTCTCATTGCTTCTTAATATAAATCCACTAGCGTTCTATAATGACACTAAAGGTTTGTGTTTCTTACATCAGCAAACAGCTAGTTTGTCTTTTCTTAGCAAATTGCCCTAAATCTTTTGAGCCGCTAATTGTTAGCCGCTAATGCTAATAGCTAGCTAGCTAATAAATGTACTGAGTAAGAGCAAACGTAGCTAGCTAATACAGCCTGATAATACCAGTGATAGTGTAGACCTAAATCAGCATGTTGTTTGTGCAACAGTATCTTCTAAATCAAAGAGGAATATGCAAAGCAAGAATATGTTGGCTACATGATGTAGCTAAGAGAAAACATCCAATGTAGCCAAAGCTTATAGGGTCCCCTAGGAAACACTTATCAATACTTTTTTATTTTGTTTTTCACCTTTATTTAACCAGGTAGGCCAATTGAGAACAAGTTCTCATTTACAACTGCGAGGCTATAAATGACATCGCCGAAGTCAAGGATCGGTAGGATGGTCAGTTTTACGAGGGTATGTTTGGCAGCATGGCCAAGATAAAGCAAAGCAGTGCGACAAAAACAACACAGAGTTACACATAAACAAACGTACAGTCAATAACACAATAGAAAAATCTATGTACAGTGTGTGAAAATGTAGAAGGTAAGGTAAGTAGGTAAGGCAATAAATAGGCCATGGAGGCAAAATAATTACAATTTAGCATTAACACTGGAGTGATAGATGTGCAGATGACGATGTGCAAGTAGAGATACTGGGGTGCAAAAGAGCAAGAGGATAAGTAACAATATGGGGATGAGGTAGTTGGGTGTGCTATTTACAGATTGTCTGTGTACAGGTACAGTGATTGGTAAGCTGCTCTGACAGCTGATGCTTAAATTTAGAGAGGGAGATATAAGACTCAAACAATTGTTGTGGAAATACTACACAGGGACACTCGAAGATACATCTAAAATCAATCATTCTTTATTATCAGCGCGCTGGAGAGGTTCCAACCAACTCAGTGCACCAAGTACACATGTCGATCAGGAGCTCTACCTGGGGCAGTCCTGTTAGTTCTCTTATATACAGACAAATTATATTTGCATGATTTAGCTTATTCATCGTTCATAATTCATTAATCATTAACGTTTACTTCTTTCATGTGACCGACCAATACTGGGTCATGCATGTGACAGACTAATAACTCACAAGGCTTCTTCTCTCAAAGCTGAGACCTTGAAACTGAGATAATCCTTTCTCAAAACAAGTTTCTGGGCATACTGCCAAATTGCAGATACTGATAGTGAGGATTCGTTCAATGAGTCACTCATGAACACAGAAATTGGTTATTAGAAAAGCACATCAATAGAACAGAGAAATTGGTTATTAGAAAAGCACAAACATAAAAATGTCAATTAAACATTATTTTCATAAACACTGTTACAACATATTTGTCATGTTTAATATAATAAAATAATGACTAAGGTGTCTGTTAATTGTATTTTCATACTTTATAAATGATTTATTATTTCAATTACAAACCAGCTGTAAAGGAGTTATTGGTTCATGAGATCATTTAGAAAACATGCACATAATGAATTGGATATTTACTAATAGTTATTAAGGGTGATTATAACTATTATCATCATCACTTACTAATACTGCAATTGATGATGAATAGATATAGAAAATCAAGAAGATTGAATTACTGCTCTTTTTTTACTTAACTGCCTTTTTCGTCAGCATGCTAGGCTAGCTAATGCTAGAACGAGCAGTATTTCAATCTTCTTGATTTTTCAAATCGGATAATGAGATCATTAGGAGTACAGGCACATCTTCCATTCCTGGATTGGGGTACGTTTTCTAGCCACATCCGCATTCATCACTGCGGTGCAAACATTATGGCTGAGGATCGTTCAGACTTGAAGGGGAAGATGCGTTTACTGCTCAACCTCAAAGTCGAAACATATCGGCTAATAGAAACCCTATTACCAAGGTCTCAGTCTTTCTGTCTCTCTCTGAAGCTGGTATGCTCTCTTTAAGTCAGGTTGTTGTGGCTGGTCTCTAGTTGCTCTCTCTTCAGTCAGGTTGTTGTACCTATCACAGTAGACACACAGGCCTATGATCCCAGCCAGTAGAACACACTGCAGCAGCTCCAGAGGGTCTCTCTTCCATCAAATGAAAATATACTGAGGCACACATTGCTATTATAACATCAATCTGACAGACGTTTTCTTCTCTTGCAACCTCATCTTTATTTTTGTCTCAGCTTTGGTTACTATTTCAAGCTCTAAGAGATTTGATGTGTGTGTTTGTGTTGTTCCCCTGGATGATGAGCACCAGCTCCAGCCATCTTGCTGGGCTTCAAGGTTCTCTCTGACATACACACCACATGACCAAAAGTATGTGGACACCTGCCCATCGAACATCTCATTCCAAAATCATGGCCATCAATATGGAGTTGGTTCCCCCTTTGCTGCTATAACAGCCTCCACTCTTCTGGGAAGGTTTTCCACTAGATGTTGGAACATTGCTGCGGGGACTTGCTTTCATTCAGCCACAAGAGCATTAGTGAGGTCGGGCACTGATGTTGGGCGATTAGCCTGGCTCGCAGTTGTGTTCCAATTCATCCCAAAGGTGTATGATGGGTTTGAGGCCAGGGCTCTGTGCAGACCAGCCAAGTCCTTCCACACCTATCTCAACAAACCACTTCTGTATGGACCTCGCTTTGTACACGGGGGCATTATCATGCTGAAACAGGAAAGGGCCTTCCACAAACTGTTGCCACAAAGTTGGAAGCACAGAATCGTCTAGAATGTCATTGTATGCTGTAGCCCCAGACCATTATTCCTCCTCCACCAAAATTTCCAGTTGTCACTATGCATTCGGGCAGGCAGCGTTCTCCTGGCATCAGCCAAACACTGATTTGTCCATTTCCACTGCTCCAGAGTCCAATGGCAGCGAGCTTTACACCACTCCAGCCAACACTTGGCATTGCGCATGGTGATCTTAGGCATGTGTGCAGCTGCTCGGCCATGTAAATCGATGTCATTAATGTGCTGACATTACTTCTGAGAATAGACGTTTTTACGCCCTACACGCTTCAGCACTCGGTGGTACCGTTCTGTGAGCTTGTGTGGCCTATCACTTTGCGGCTGAGCCGTTGTTGCTCCTAGACGTTTCCACTTCACAATAACAGCCCTTACAGTTGACCGGGGCAGCTCAAGCAGAAATTTGAACTGACTTGTTGGAAAGGTGGCATCCTATGACAGTGCCATGTTGAAATTCACTGAGCTCTTCAGTAAGGCCATTCTACTGCCAAGGTTTGTCTACGGAGATTGCACGGCTGTGTGTTTGATTTTATACACCTGTCATCAACGGGTGTGGCTGAAATAGCCGAATCCACTAATTTGAAGGGGTGTCCATTCTTTTGTATATATAGTATATCGCCTACATACTTTTGGTCATGCAGTGTATGTTCCCTGCACTGCTCTAGTCTGTGTGTGATATATTGTGAACTATTTTACATTTTCAACTACAATGAAGAGGAAACCAACACACTCTGATCACCTTGTGACTCCTGCCAACCTTAGTTTCCCATGGTGCATTCTCATTTTAAACATGCGATTGAAGAATTGAAGTCAATATGTATTAAGAGGACCCACTGAAGTGACACATACAGCATGACTGAGGTTTTGACAGTTCGGCTTGCACGTGACCGGCCAACAATGGCCCTAAAGGGGTCCCTTTTCTATCTATGCGGCCTGTATATGACAATGACATCTGTGTGAAGAGTATTCAGAGCAGTAGTTTTCTAGCCATGCTTCAAACTAAAGGGAAGCCAGTGGAAAAAAATGGCGTTCTCAGAAAGGCCAAAACATCAACATTTAAATATCTAATGTCATTATTGTTTTCTGTAGGAATATTCATCTTTGTTACACCATTAGAAGCCTACACACAGAGAACTGTCAACACGACTACAGTTTCCTTTTCCAAGAGGCTCAGCCCGGCGGAGCGAAACTATGATGTGGGGGACCGGGAGCTGTTGGCTGTTGTCAGGGCTCTGAAGGCGTGGAGACATTGGCTTGAGGGGGCTAAACACCCTTTCGTCATTTGGACTGACCACTGCAATCTGGAGTACATTCGGGCAGCTAGGAGACTGAACCCTCGCCAGGCGAGGTGGGCCATGTTTTTCACCCGCTTTGTGTTCACTCTATCCTACAGACCAGGTTCCCAGAACGTTAAGGCAGACGCACTGTCCCGGATGTATGACACGGATGGGCGGTCTGCGGATCCCACTCCCATAATTCCAGCTTCTTGCCTGGTGGCACCGGTGGTATGGGAGGTGGACGCGGACATCGAGCGGGCGTCACGTGCAGAGCCCACTCCCCCACAGTGTCCAGTTCGGCGTCTGTACGTTCCGTTTGATGTCCGCGATCGTTTGATCTGTTGGGCCCACACGTCACCCTCCTCTGGTCATCCTGGCATCGGTCGGACAGTGCGCTGTCTTGCTGGGAAGTACTGGTGGCCCACTTTAGCTAAGGACGTGAGGGTTTATGTTTCCTCCTGTTCGGTGTGCGCACAGTGCAAGGCACCTAGACACCTGCCCAGAGGGGAATTACAGCCTCTTCCCGTTCCACAACAACCGTGGTCACACCTATCGGTGGATTTTGTGACGGATCTTCCCCCGTCATGGGGTAATACCACGATCCTGGTCGTTGTGGATCAGTTTTCTAAGTCCTGCCGTCTCCTTCCTTTGCCCGGTCTCCCTACGGCTCTACAGACTGCGGAGTCCCTGTTCACACACGTATTCCGGCACGACGGGGTGCCTGAGGATATACACTGCTCAAAAAAATAAAGGGAACACTTAAACAACACAATGTAACTCCAAGTCAATCACACTTCTGTGAAATCAAACTGTCCACTTAGGAAGCAACACTGATTGACAATAAATTTCACATGCTGTTGTGCAAATGGAATAGACAAAAGGTGGAAATTATAGGCAATTAGCAAGACACCCCCAATAAAGGAGTGAATTGCAGGTGGTGACCACAGACCACTTCTCAGTTCCTATGCTTCCTGGCTGATGTTTTGGTCACTTTTGAATGCTGGCGGTGCTTTCACTCTAGTGGTAGCATGAGACGGAGTCTACAACCCACACAAGTGGCTCAGGTAGTGCAGCTCATCCAGGATGGCACATCAATGCGAGCTGTGGCAAGAAGGTTTGCTGTGTCTGTCAGCGTAGTGTCCAGAGCATGGAGGCGCTACCAGGAGACAGGCCAGTACATCAGGAGACGTGGAGGAGGCCGTAGGAGGGCAACAACCCAGCAGCAGGACCGCTACCTCCGCCTTTGTGCAAGGAGGAGCACTACCAGAGCCCTGCAAAATGACCTCCAGCAGGCCACACCCCGAGAGTAACGGGCAGGTGGAGAGAGTCAACCAGGATGTGGGTAGGTTTCTGCGGTCCTATTGCCAGGACCGGCCGGGGGAGTGGTCGGTTTTCATCCCCTGGGCGGAGATGGCCCAAAACTCCCTTCGCCACTCTTCCACTAACCTATCCCCTTTCCAGTGTGTAGTAGGTTATCAGCCGGTCCTGGCACCTTGGCATCAGAGCCAGATCGAGGCTCCTGCGTTGGATGAATGGTTTCGGCACTCGGAGGCGACATGGGACGCTGCTCATGTGCGTCTACAACGGGCCATCAGGCGGCAGAAGGCGAGTGACGACCGCCACTGCAGTGAGGCCCCGGTACTGTCATGACTTCGGCCGAAGTTGGTCCCTCTCCTTGTTCCGGCTTTCTAGTCACCACCGATCCATGTTTCATTTTCGTTTTGTCTTTATCATACACACCTGGTTTCCATTCCATTAAATATGTTCCTTATTTAACCCTCTGACTTCCCTCTCTGTTTTGTGCGTTATTGATTGTCATGTGGGTTTGTGTTGTTAGTGCTCTGGATTATTGTGTTTTTCCTTGTTGGAACTTTACTTATATTTTGAGTAAATTTTTGACTATTACTCATATCTGTGTCCTGCGCCTGACTCTGCATTTTTTCCATTCACCAACACCCTCACATCTGGGTTCAGCTCAGCTACTTGATCTTGTATCCTTTTCACAAGGACAATGTTTTTTCCAGCCAGGTTTGGGCACCCATCAGTGGTCACACTGGATAACTTTTAAAAAGTCAGTCCCAGGTTTGCCACATACTTATTAACCTCCTCCAATAAATCTTTCCCTGTGGTTGTGCTCTTCATTGACTGCACTGAAGCAAGCTCCTCTGTAATTTCAACGTCTGGGGTTATACCTCGTTAGAATACCAACAACTGTGCTGTGTCACGTGCATCACTGCTCTCATCCAGGGCCAAGAAATCCTTTACCTTGTCTTTCAACTGTTGTTCCATATTCTCTGCAATGTCCTCAACATGCCGTGTCACTGTTCATCTTGACAGGGAAATATTTTCAAACAGCTCTTTCTTGGCGGGGCAAAGTATTGCTGCAGAGTCATTTAAACATTATTTAATGAATTCATCCTCAGCGAATGGCTTGCTATGTTTAGCAATTTCGTGGGACAGTACATAGCTAGCTTCCGCAATTCCGTGGTTTGCTGAATGCAGTTTTGTGAAAAGTCCTTGCTGCTTTTGCAACTGAGAAAGCAACTCCTTCGATGCACTTGCCCTCTGCTCAGAAGGCATATTCCTATATTTCTCTGCATGCTTCGTCTGGAAGTGTCAGGACAAGTTGTAGT
Organism: Salvelinus alpinus; assembly: GCF_045679555.1. Lineage (NCBI taxonomy): Eukaryota > Metazoa > Chordata > Actinopteri > Salmoniformes > Salmonidae > Salvelinus > Salvelinus alpinus. The sequence goes on from NC_092123.1 coordinate 10,527,581, forward strand.
CTGTCAAGACAGCGATGCTCTCTTTGCACACCAAGCACACAGCTTTTTCTGATACCTCAATAAAGAAATTGTTCGATTTCCACTCTTGCTAGAACACTCTACATTCATTGTCTTCTTCCCTTTTCTCTGATTTTTTTTTTTTTGCGCAATTACTTTTTTAATTGTTTTATTTTTTAAATGTTTATTCATAATACAAAAATCAACAACTTACACTGCTACATCAAACATGTCTAACAAAACACAGGTATTAACAAGAAAATATTAAAACATACAAAAAATATCAATAAAATAATAAAATAATCACTCTGAAAAAATCTCATAATGATTCAGGAAGATGTTAATCTTGTTATTCACAAGGGATCATTTCTAAACAAGATAAATATATTCAATCAAAAATAAGTGTAATTATGGTATAGAATGCTGGAATTTTTGTTTGTGTATAAAGTATTTGGCAACAAGAATTTTAAGAAATCACAATCATTTCAATGGTCTTGTTATCATTGCAATAGTAACATATTATATCCTTCATGTCAAAAACATGGGTAGTGTTCATAATGGTAAATAAGTCTTCTGCAAGGTTTTCCCAAAATTCTGACACAAATTTACATTCAAAGAACAAGTGAGTCAGATTCTCACCTTCTTTTTCACAGAAAATGTAGACATCATCAATAGCCACAAATTTGGACAACATAGAATTACATGGATATATCTTATGTAGAATGTTAAAGTGCACTTCCTTAAATTTGTTTGGTATACAATATTTGTAAGGCATTAACCAAGCATGTTCGAGGAAAATGTTCCTCTAGGCGTAAGTTGGTTCTGTGGATGGAGAATTTGTCTTATATATTTATTACAACAAGATTTTTCAAGTACCTCACACCTTCCAAACTGAGTTCTGGATAGGCTTTGTGATCCTTACCAAAGCTAAGATGAGTTTTCATTAGTGTAGTTAGACCACTGGGAATGGCTTTGATCACAGAAATAAACTCTCTGAAAGGTATTGGAAGCTCATTCAATGTTATAAATAGTTCATATGTAAGAATATTACCTTTGTTGTCAAAAACATCAAGAACAAAGTCAATATTCCTCTCATGCGAGCTGGGGTAGAACAATGACTTATTCCTTACAGTTATGTCTGAATTATTCCACAAAAGAGCTTTATGTGGGGAAAAGTTGTGCAGGAAACATATTTTCCATGCCATTAAAGCTTGTTGGTGAAACCTAGCCAATTTAGCACGTGATCTTTCAGGAATATAATTACATTTCAGTAACAATTGAAGACCTCCAAACTTATTAAACACATTATTTGGAATAAAATACCATATTGAATCAGTATTGATCAAACATATTTTCAACCAGTTGATCTTGAAAGTGTTATTTATGTCGACAAAATCCAACACTTCCAGACCTCCTTCAGCTCTTTTATTAGAGAGGACTGACTCTTTTAGTTTGAGAGACTTATTTTTCCAGATGAAGTCAAGAAAGGTCTTATTGATCTCTTTACAAGTAGCTGGATTTACACATAACAATAATGAGGGGTACACAAAGCGAGACAGTCCCTCTGCCTTGGACAGAAGTACTCTCCCAAGTATAGAAAGATCCCTTTGTACCAATTATTAAATATATTTTTTATTTTCTTAATTTTAGGAGAGAAATGTATATGTTATCTGACTAAGTAGTTTTTTGACAGATCTATTCCTAAATATTTAACACAGTCCTTTACAGGAATATTTTATATTTCTTTATCATCAGAGTCAAATAAACATAAGATTTCACATTTAGAAACATTCCGTTTTAATCTTGATGCAATAGAGAATGCAGTTATAGCATTAAGGGCATGGGCGACCTGATCTTTGTCTCTTTAAGGTTCAGTAACATTTTTGCGCAATTTCTACCTAGCTACTATTTGCAATTGTGACGTCTGTCAGCCTGTCAGTCACTGTCTGTCCTCGTGCAGTTGTTATTTATACGTGCCTTCAGAATAAATGTCCCACAAGCGGTGGGAGTTAAATCATTACACAAAGGCGAGTATTCATTGGGCTTTTAATTTGAATAACAAATACGTTTTTCAAAACTACTATCGCAAATTGATCAGTGATCTGAGCATGATTCCGCGGACCGTCTACTGCCCCGGGCCGGCCTTTGCCCAGGCCTGGGTTAGAGGTTTCATGATGCTTGTATCTAAACCAATGTAGATCGTTTTAATATTGTCCTATACACCAGTTGGGGTCTATAAGCTTAAATATGAGATCTTAAACCTAGCATGAAAGTGCATCCTTGTAGCTGTGTGGGCTAATATAGTCAAAATGTTTGCCTTGGGGCAAATTGAGCAAATTGAAGTGTTATCCTTCCCAGATTAGTTTGTTATTCATTACAGTTCCGTATTATAGCAAATACATGGGTTTAAATGTATCCTGTCATCTCATGATTTCGTGTTAATTCCTTAAATCATGTCAACGACGTCAACTTCATGTCAATGATCACTTCAATTCGACTTTTTTTTTTAAATACAGAAAACTTGTAGGAGGATATACGGTGGAAAGAGTAAACATTATCATGTGATCATGTGGTGGTCCTTCTGGATCTATCAATCAAACGCATCTATTTTTCATTTAGGTTAAGCAAAGTCTCCTAAACAATTATGATAATGTTTATTGTGGGAAACTTACTGTGTTGAAGTGCAGTCACTTGTCTTAAGGAGTTTGTAAAAGTTCAGCAAAACAACTCATATTAGAAGAGCCTTCATGTTTAATGTGTCCAAAACTTGTGCAAGATGTTTGGTTAACATGGTAGAGAGAGAGAGAGAAATATGTGTTGATTTAGCCCGAGTAAAGTCTAAGTTAAACTTTACTTTTTTGAGGAGGGCTTGGGGCTGCTTTGCAATAACAGTGAGCTGTTTAATACACCATGATGCCCCCCCCCCCCCCCCCCAAAAAAAAGATTCAATAATATAGGTCTTTCTTTTAAAACATTTCCACATCTTGATTAACAAAATTATTTATTGTCATTTATTTGGGTTTAAACTTTATCCTGGAACTGCCTTTAGACAGAAAATAATTTGCTTAAGTTAGGCCTACTATTTGCTTTAGTAGGTCTACAGAATATTGTATGTATATTATGCAAAATCGGCCGGCTCACAGACAAATTCACTTGCTACACCCAATGATGTATATAAACCCTAGATTGTATTTGCTATTTATTGGCCATTGAGAGGCTTTGAAGCCACTGGTCGGCCATATTGGCACTCCCTAGTAAGATGTAGTCCTCCATAGGAATGAATGGAATTCTACAGTATTTCAATTAAATGTTTCATGGACATATTACATGTTTTTACGTAGTTTTTTTAGTGGGGACAGTAACATTAGTACTCTAAAAAAAACATTTTATGTTTAGCACACATAATATAATTTAAAAGTATGCATTAAGGTGTCTGTAATAGAATAAACGTTTCAAAATGTAGACATTAATAAATGACTTTCCATAGCTTCCAAAATATTTGGTACAATTGAGGAATGCGAAGATAATTTTATAAACATCACTGACTACACCAGGTGGCGTTATGCGCTCGCTGAGGTATAATAAGAACGTACGCGCTAACCTAAAATAAAAAACAATAGTGAATTTGCAGCACAAACACTTCCGGTTTAGAGGTTGTGTTAAGATGTCTGTCCATGATCAACTTGCTCAAAGTTTGTGTTTTATGTACATCTTTGTCAAAAGATGTTAGATATTAGCCCAACTAACTAGACAAAACGTGCGACTGATTGCTTTAGTCAGCTAACGTTACCTAGGCACTATAGCTAACTTAGCTGTCAACAGCAGCACAAGACCTACGTTACAGCTAACTAACGTTAAGCCAGCTATTATTTTTATCACAAGTAATTCACAGCCTATGTTTATCAATGTCGACTCATGTCATTTTTCTTAAGTCATGTCTTGTTACTCATGGAATGTAGGAAGCTCTCAAAGGCTTATTATCTGTGGCGCAGGGTTTTCAGCGCTTAGCTTCGTCCACGCACGGTTGTTGGCTGTGTGAACTACAATTCCGACGCTGTCTTTTAACGTTTATAAACGTCAATCATTTGAAACAGGCTGATATGCCACCCCTTATATTTCATGTCAGCTAGAAAGATGCATCAAAAATACAGTTACTGTAACAGTTTTACACATCCATAAGCTGTGTGTGCCCCCAGTTGATGAATAACTACACTTACTCCCCCCATTACCGGTGTTCGGAGCATGCTAAAGATAGCTACCTAATTAACACAGTTCATCACTAGTTAAGTCATAAACCCTGCCTATTTCTACAATTTATCTTATAAACCTAACCCCACTAACCTTATGCCTAACCCTAAATTAAGAACAAAAAGCAAATTTTTCTTTTCATACATTTTTACAATAGCCAATTTTGACTTTGTTTGTGGTAACAGTGACAACCAGATGACCGCCTATTTCTTCAGCCTGTCTTCTGTAAACAAGCAACGTAACATGGAGATATGGCTGTGTGGGAACCCTAACACTATCAAGATGTGTAATAATTTAACCATTTCGTTTTTTGAAAATAATTTTTCTGATATGAAAGATACGTTCATTACGATCGTCGGGGAGAAATATACCTATCGTCAATTGGGTCCGCATATGTTTCGAAAGACATGATTATTTACGTTTTTAACGTTAAAACACAGCGTTGGTATTGTAGTTCACATGGAGCCAATGGTGGGCGAATATAACCGCTGAAAACCCCTACGTACAGAGAAGGTTTATCGAAAGCTAGCTTGTAGTATAGATAATCCGTTTGACAGGGTTCCTGGGCCTTGTTCAGTAGTAACGTTGCAGGTAGAAATGTCATGAATAGAGCTGCAATAGCTCATATATGGCTCTGAGGTAAACAAACGCAGATGGTTGCAGATATAAATGGCATATATAGAGCTGATGTGATTCCATATTCTACAAGTCAGAGATGCATGTTTGTACTAGCTACATTATATATTTCTAATTGAACGTTACACAACGTTGTCTTACTGAATGGGCCCTAACTTTTATGTAGAGAGGCTGCAGGTAGCCTAGTGGTGAGAGCGTTGGGCCAGTAACCGAAAGGTTGCTAGATTGAATCCCCGAGCTGACAAGGTAAAAAATCTGTCATTCTGCCCTTGAACAAGGCAGTGTTCCCAGGCTGTCATTGTAAATAAGAATTTGTTCTTAACTGACTTGCCTAGTTAAATATATATATATTTTTTAAAGAGCAGGTCTGTCACCTTATTTCTTTTAGTTCTCTCTCCCAGGTTGTTGTGGACATTGCTTCTGCCATGTGTGTTTCTGTCCATGCTCCTGACCGCCACCCTGGTCGTGCTCATCATGGGTGTGCGCGTGTGGCTGCAGGCGAACAGGAACGCACGATGAGCGTCCCACAGTGGCCTTCTTTCACCTGTACTGCAACGCAGGAGGTGGAGGTGAGAGAGTGCTGTGGTGTGCCCTCAGAGCTTTGCAGAATAGGTAAAGGAAAATCATTGCACCTTGACTAAGCTAAGCCACACCAGCTAATAATCACCGCTGACAAAGGATATTATTATAAACTGGGTGGTTCGAGCCCTGAATGCTGATTGGCTGAGAGCCGTGGTATATCAGATCGTATACCACAGGTATGACAAAACATTTATTTTTACTGCTCAAATTACGTTGGTAACCAGTTTATAATAGCAATAAGGCACCTCGGAAAATGGATTGGAACGCCCATTTTCGTTTTCCCTTGCATAACATTTTCTGTTATGTGCCCTAATGAACATCTCCCAGTCTTCCACATTAATTCACCCACCTGGGTCATATTCACTAGGAACCAAATGGATGCAAACAGACCCACAGGGGAGGGAAGTACTACCAACTGGGAGGGACTAGCTGAACTTGTCCAATAAACTATTGTTTTTGTTGCAAAACGTTATCCATTGCAAAAGGGTTTGCTACTGTATGCAATAACAAATATGGTCTTCTCCATGTCCCAGGTACCAAGATGTCAACTTCATGGTGTACACGGGCGACCAGGGTGTGACGGATCAGCAGATTCTTCATCCTTTTACCTCGACCCGTCCAGTTTGTCTTCCTCAAACACCGCCTATCGGTCGAGGCCAGCCTCTTCCCCCACTTCACTCTGATTGGTCAGAGTGTAGGCTCAATCTTCCTTGGTTGGGAAGCCCTTATGGAGTTTGTCCCAGATGTCTACATTGACTCCACACCTTCACTCTGCCTGTGTTTAAATACCTAGGGGGTTGTCACGTGGCTAGCTACGTGCACTACCCCACCATCAGCACAGACATGCTGTCGGTGGTGCGCAAGAGGAACCCCAGGTAGGTAATCGTCAGAACCCTGTTTCCCACTACAGACCCCCGGCCCCCGAGACACAGTCTAACTAGGGGGATATAGCCAGGTCCATATCTGAATGTGCTTTAGCCAATGCCTCTCTGACTATTATTGTCAATGTCACACTCTGACTACCATGACATGACCATGTTAGTCAGAGAAGTTGGCTGAAAAGTCACCTACAGATCTGGACTAGGCTAAGATCAGGATCAAATCAGGCTAAGGGGAATATGGGATTTGGGAACTCTCTGGAGACTTACAAGCACTAACTAACACGTTGCACTGCTGTCGTTGTTATGACTGTTATCAAGCCTGCATCAATCAGTGTTCATGTTGTAACTTAGGTCCACTTTCCACTTTATCATTGACATCAATGCATGACTTCCTCTTGTTGTGCATGCTTCCTTTCACCTCACCTGATCCTATCATGTTATCTTTTACCATTCCCCAACCAACCGCCCCCTATGTTTCTAGGTTCAACAACGCAGACTACATCTCCAACAACCTGTTCCTGAGTGCGGTCAAGGTTGTCTACTACTGCCTGTTGGCGCTGCTCTATGGTCTGGCCGGCTCCTGCAGCGACGTGGTCATTGTCAACTCCAGCTGGACCCTGAACCACATCCTGACCCGGTGGCGAGCGACCAACCGCACCTTATTAGTCTACCCGCCCTGCGACACCCACGCCTTCCTCCAGCTCCCATTGGACGAGGACTCGGACCGGAAGTGCCATTCCATCGTTTCCATTGGTCAGTTTTGACCGGAGAAGGACCATCGGAGTCAGATTCGCGCCTTCCGGAAGGTGCTGCAGAAGAAAGAGACGGGGCTAGTTGCGGGGCCGGGAGGAAGGGAGTCGCTGAGGTTGGTGCTTCCTCTTTCAGTGTTCAATATAAATGCAGTCTTAGGTAATGTAATTATACGTCCAGTAATGTGTCTACCTAACTTTACAGCCAGCACGTACCCTGTACCCTCTGCTCTCCTCTGTTCTCAGGGGTGGTGGAGTGCATGGCGGCTGGGACCGTCATCCTGGCCCACAAGTCTGGAGGCCCCAGGCTGGACATTGTGGTGCCCTACGAGGGCCGCCAGACGGGCTTCCTGGCCGAGGATGAGGATGGCTACGCAGACGCCATTGAGCAGATCCTGGCCCTGTCACCCTCGGCCCGCCTGGAGATCTGACGCAATGCCCGCCTCTCGATCACCCGCTTCTCCGACCAGGAGTTTGAGGCCTGCTTCCTGGCCACCATGGAGCCTCTCATGTGGACACTGGCGCGATGAGGGGTATGGGTGGGGGAGTGTCTGTGGGTGGAAGTGTGTGTGTGTCACAGGTTCATGGGGGTGTGTGTGGTGTGAGTGTGCGCGTGCATGCATGCACATGGATACATACCTCTGTGTGTGTGTGTGTGTGTGTGTGTGTGTGTGTGTGTGTGTGTGTGTGTGTGTGTGTGTGTGTGTGTGTGTGTGTGTGTGTGTGTGTGTGTGTGTGTGTGTGTGTGTGTGTGACTAAAACTCATGCTTGTACTGCCTTGGCACATTTTGGCATACTAGCCATTCCTTTAGTTGACATAGAATACCGTTTGTGTTAAAGTGCACAAGAAATACGTTGACTTAAATGAAAGAGCTGTATTTATTGACACGTCAATCCAGGTGTACACTCCTTCTAGAGGGTCTTATTATATGTTTAGTATTTATGTTTTCAAGACCCATTCAATTTTTTCCAATCTATTTGTACTTGAGGCATAACATTTTTAGTGTTTGTCTAACCTTCAAGTTCCCAGTCTGAATTGTTAACGCATACAGAGAGCCGGCTGGTAGACTAGATTAGTGCTTGTCTAGCAAGGACTGGACACAACTGTGATTTTGATGGCATTCCAGATTGTCTTTTTGCAGTCAAACTACAAACCTCAGAAGATTGTTATAATAAGACGGGTGCTTGCATTTGTCCTATTTCACACATGTGATCAGCCATTATTGACGGCGACCCAGCACATCGACATATTTTTTCACCTAGTTGGCTCGGGATTTGAACCAGCGACCTCTCAGTTACTGGCCCAACGCTCCTAACCGCTAGGCTACATACAGTATTAATGTGGTTCTTGGGATGTGAAACACTTCTCTAGGCATTGTGAGATCTGATCTCTTGTGTAGTGTGACTACAAAAAAGACTACCTGGAATGCCAGCAGTGTCTGACTGACTTTTTGATGATGACCAAACTCTGAACTCTTACATCATTGAGAGAGAGGATAGGGGCGAGCCTGTAGAGACTAACTTCACGATCCTGATGATGACCAAACTCTGATCTCTGACATCATTGAGAGAGAGGATAGGGGCGAGCCTATAGAGACTAACTTCACGATCCTGATGATGACCAAACTCTGATCTCTGACATCATTGAGAGAGAGGATAGGGACGAGCCTGTAGAGACTAACTTCACGATCCTGATGATGACCAAACTCTGATCTCTGACATCATTGAGAGAGAGGATAGGGGCGAGCCTGTAGAGACTAACTTCACGATCCTGATGATGACTGCTGTAATAATTATATTGTTACTTAACACTTAAAATAACTAGAAATACCGTTTTGTATCCTAAGAAGATTTTTCTTTTTATATTAAAACATTTGTAATTTTTTTTTTTATCTTTAGTGCAATGATAAATGATCAACAAGCATTTGAGCACAATAAACATGTGGATGACAGTCAGTGTTTCAGCTTGAATGATTCCCTGGAAAATGACATTTTGCCCTATTTTCACCATGTAAAAACATGAATAGGACAATCAGAAAACAACTGTTGTACCGGTCTTTCTTCTTGCGAGCAAACTTGTCTGTTTTTGCTAGCACTGCCTTCGCTTATGGCGGCTTTTTTGAAGGTTTTACTTGCAACTATTGTGATATGTAGTTGTTTGCATTGATTTGTAAGATTGTAAGTGCGTCTGCTAAATGACTGAAAGGTAAATGAACATGTGGCATGTAGGTCAGCCTGTAGGTCAATACTGTTGGCAATGAAATAAACCCAAAGAACTAAGGTCAGTCAGTGTTGTGGCAAGGAGGAGGGGACAGGAGGGAGAGGGCAGGATAGAGTCTGATCGTCCTGTATTTAAGGAATGGGGGAGTTGATGATCGAGGTGCTTTGTTTTATGCTAGACAGAAGATGAAGTGGTGTGGTGTTCTCATGCTGGCCTTGCTGCAGTCTTTGTGCTGCTCTGGTAAGTGATATACAATCCTTTCAGGTGTAGAATTCCATTTTGCAGCTGGTTCTGATAGTGCTTCTACACATGTCTCAGTCCATTTGATTTGTCATTTGCGTCCAGTCAGGAAGCTAAGCCAGAGTCGTGTTTATTGGGCTCCAAACTGAAGAAAACGAGTAAAATGGGGAGGAATATGACATATTTATTTTTCGTTTTCTGTTGCAAAACGTTTTGCTACAGTGAGCCCTAATGAACATGACCCAGTTCAAGGTATTATGTTACTCATTAATAATACATAATAAAAATAAAAACATTAATTCACAATGCTGACGAGGGACACAGGACAATATTACCTCCCAAATACCACTGATGTGAAATGTACTGTATGAGTGCTCAGTCTCCTCTTTTACCTTTGACCTCTGCAGGCTTGCCCCTGTACCAGTCAGAGTTGGCGTCCACGGCAGACAAGGCTCTCGTCGTGACCATGACCCAAGTCAACAATCTGTATGCTGGCCTTCGTCTATACCGAGTCACCCGTGGCTCTATCAAAAGGGTAAGTGTCTTCTCACCCCTGACCTCATAGTGGAATGGCTACATTTACAGTGCCTTCATAAAGTATCTATACCCCTCGATTTATTCCACATTAAATGTGATAAAATCTATTTAATCCATTTTGAATTCAAGCTGTAACAAATTTTTTGTTGTGTTACAGCTTGAATTCAAAATGGATGAAATATTCTTATTTTGTCAACCATCTACACAACACCACATGATGACAAAGTGAAAACAGGTTTTTAGAAATGTTTGCAAAAGTATTGAATATTAAATACAGCAATTGAGTTAAGAAGGACGCCTGTATCTTTAGTGACTGGGTGTATTGATACACCGTCCACAGTGTGATGAATAACTTCACCATGCTCAAAGGGATATTCAATGTCCGTTTCTTATTTTCTTTTACCCATCTACCAATCGGTTGCTCTTCTTTGTGAGGCATTGGAAAATGTGGTTGAATCTGTATTTGAAATTCACTGCTCGACTGAGGGACCTTACAGATAATGTGTGGGGTACAGAGATGATAGTCATTCAAAAAACATTTGATTTTCATTTGCAAAAAAAATTAAAACATTATTCCACTCTGACATTATGGGGTGTGTAGGCCAGTGACACAAAATCTCAATTAAATCCATTTTAAATTCATGCTGTAACTCAACAAAATGTGGTAAAGATTAAGGGGTATGCTCTTAGGGCTCTATTCAATCCACATTGCGGAAGTTCAGCTTTACAGCGTGATTGAAATTTAAAGGCAATGTTCCCGCTTTAGTGGTAAAGGCTGCATATGTCAGCTCAATCGTAAATTACCTTGACATTTCTATCGCAGAATCTGCAATGTTTAAGCTTTACAGTTGGAATATAGCCCCTACTATAGGAAAGTACTACACGGAACAAAAATATATAAACGCAACATCTGTTTTTCAATTTTCCATACGCACAAAAAGCTTATTTCTCAAAAAACAACAAATATTTTACCTTTATTTAACTAGGCAAGTCAGTTAAGAACAAATTCTTATTTTCAATGACGGCCTAGGAACAGTGGGTTAACTGCCTGTTCAGGGACAGAACGACAGATTTGTAGGCCCATTATTGTGCCATTCATCTGCCGTCATCACCTCATGTTTCATCATGATAATGCACAGCCCCATGTCGCAAGGATCTGTACACAATTCCTGGAAGCTGAAAATGTCCCAGTTCTTCAATGGCCTGCATACTCAGCAGACATGTAACCCATTGAGCATGTTTGGGATGCTCTGGATCGAAGTGTACGACAGCCTGTTCCTGCCAATATCCAGCAACTACGCACAGCCATTGAAGAGGAGTGGGACAACGTTCCATATGCCACAATCAACAGCCTGATCAACTCTATGCGAAGGAGATGTCATGCTGCATGAGGCAAAATGTGGTCACACCAGATACTGGCTGCTTTTCAGATCCACACCCCTACTTAAAAAAAATAAAGTATTCGAGACCAACATATGCATATCTGTATTCCCAGTCATTTGAAATCTATAGATTAGGGCCTAATGTATTTAAATTGCCTTTATTTATTTTTTTACCTTTATTTAACTAGGCAAATTCATATTTACAATGACAGCCTGGGAACAGTGGGTTAACTGCCTTGTTCAGGGGCAGAATGAGAGATTTTTACCTTGTCAACACGGGGATTTGATCTAGCAACCTTTCGGTTACTGGCCCAACGCTCTAACCACTAAGCTACCTGCTGCCCCTACTGTAACTCAGTAAAATCTTTGAAAATGTTGCATTTTGCGTTTTATATTTTTGTTCCGTATACATTAACAAGTCTATCTAGCCTACCAGTTCCCTCACGTGTAGACTTCTCCCTGAATGGCCTCACAGGCACCATCCCACTTCTGACAACAATGTAGCAAGTCAAACTTGCTAACCTCTGCTCACTTGGGGAAGATAGGAGCAAGCATACCTAGGTAGGGGTCGTTACATGACTTTTTTTGTTGTTTTGTTCATACACGTCATCACATAGATCTTAATGTATCTTTTCTTCCAGGTTGTTCCTTTGGGATTGAACACTTATGACCTGATGATGAACTTTGGGATCAAGGAGACAGACTGTCTGAAGAGCTCTGGAGAAGACCCACAGCGATGTGCTTTCAGAGTGGGCTTCTTTGTGGTGAGACCCGATCCTCGATTATTGGCCAAAGAAAAGATCTGATTTGTCAAAAGGCCAATTAGTGAAATAAATATCAGAATTGGGCTGCCTGTGCCATCGCAGCCTATGAAATCAGTGCAAGAAATAGATCAGGGGCTGTATATATATCAAGCATCTCAGAGTAAGGGTGATGATCTAGGATCAGTTTTCCCTTTTTAGATCATAATTAATAAAAATACACTATGGACAGGGACGACCTGATCCTAGATCAGCACTCTACTCTATACACTACTTTGAGACTGAAATACACTGACGCAGTACAATAAATAATTCCTCCCCAATACGCAGCTGACGAAGGATTGGGACTGGTAAATACATGACCACATCTCTTTAACAAATGATTTTCTTGACCCACAAATGTAATATCTTTTCTAAATCTAGGACCAGATGAACAGGAAAAATAGCTACATAAAGTGCAGTAGCTGTATTTTAAATCAATACCGGATGACAATATGAGCAAATTGTTTGTGTTTGGTCCTGGACATAGATTGCTGTGATAGTCCACTAAAGGGTTTGTGGGGTTCATCTAGAAACTGACGGTTTTAGGACATTCTCTGTTGACAGACTCCACACACTGTTGATTTTGGCATGGGATGCTGTGTTTGCTGTGACAGACAGGGGAGAACAGAATGTCACCAAATTAGTTTCTCTCTGTCCTGAACATTCCAACAGGACTGGTGTCTGTTATAAAACGCTAAAGATATAGATGTTTAGATAGAGAAGCGTTCATTGTGCATTCATACTGTACTAGCATACTGACCAAAGTGCTTTATTGTATGCCCATTTTAACTGCCACTAATTCTTCTTTCCTCCCTCGTTCCCTCTCTCCCAGCCGGCCGCCTCCTGCACCGCACGTGTTCGCATCACTGCAGAGGTCACTCAGGTTGTGTCCCTGAAATGTGGCCAGGACAGCTCCAGCTCCGAGTCCAGCAGTGAAGAGGTGAGAGGGGGAGGGACAGAGAGAGGGGGATGCCCAATAGATGAAGAGAACATAAGGGCGTTTTCACATGATTTCCTCTTTAAAAGAACTCATCTCACTCTTCTTTAAAGTGAACTCTGGGGTGAAAAAAATGAAAATGAACTCAGTTCTTTGTATTCACACTGCCCTTTGATTTGAATGAGGTCTCAGCTCTCTTACCAGTTCACTTCAACTTTTTTGTGGTCTGAGTCCTCTTTGCATTCAAATTCCTATGCTTAGAAAATAACCAAGATTCCCCCCCCAACATTTACTCAATGCACTGTGGGTAAATACACAAGCCATACCATCCGAACCTGTTATCGGACAACCAGGGGTGTCCCTACATACATTTTGGAAGCTAATAATGTAGTTTGCATTTAGTTACAAAATAAGACATACTAATTATAATCAAAATGTAAAAATTACTGGTAACAGGATAAAAGGCAGAACAATAACTGCAGATACATTTTTATTTTATTTAACTAGGCAAGTCAGTTAAGAACAAAATCTTAATGCTTTAATTGAAAATGTTATACTCAATTGTATCACCAAACCTGCACATAATATTTTTGTTTGTTTGTGGCACTAATGTGAGGGGCTATGGCAGGGGAAACTGTTTTGCAGAAGCTTATAGTGCTTGGTGTGGAAATAATGATACGTGAACCTGGAGAGCTTTCGGTTCACAAAAAAAGTGAACCACCTCTCGAGATGGTCTCAGTTCGGTTTGTTTCGCGGGTTCTGAGTTCCTTTGAAGCATTCACACTGCACAAAAATGTAAGCGAACCGGACTGCGTTCCCAAAGATTTGCTGAACGGGACCAAGTGTAAAAATGCCCTAAGAGATACCCAATCCCAAAATCAGCCCCTTTTAGGGCCTAAAGACACTCGTGTAGATCTTTAAGGATTGGATAGGTACAAGTAATATGACAACAATTCCATCTATCCAATCCTTTCAGTTGGACATTGACTGCCTAGAGGTAGAGGCTAAGGTTCCGTTTGGGATTGATCATCAACCGCTTATACCTGGTTCTAACTTGAGTTATTTGCCCTGATCTTGTCCACATTCTGATTGTGCCCACATTTTGACAGGTGTAGACAATCAAGACACATTGTGATCAGATCATCCTGCCCACCTCCAGAGGTAGTCAGACACGCATTGTGTCTGGATATCTTACAAGTGTAGACAGAACTTGACAGAGAAACTATTTGTCATTCCACCCTCTAAAGTCATTGACAGGTGCCACCATTGACTAATTGCATGTCTTACAATTATATGATTTTTTAAGAATAGCTGTGAAATAGTTTGCATAAAGGAAGGGACCAGGAAATCTGGTCACAATGCATACACAGTGGACGGATAACAGACATTTTAATAGCATATTTGTATTTATGGATCCCCATTAGCTGCTGCCAAGGCACCAGCTACTCTTCCTGGGGTCTGGCAAAATTAAGGCAGTTATACAATAAAACATTACAATACATTCAACAGATTTCACAACACACTAAGCGTGTGCCCTCAGTCCCTTACTACACTACACAAAATCCATGTGTACGCGTGTGTATAGTGCGTATGTTATGTGTGCGTATGCATGTGTCAATGTTTGTGTTGCTTCACAGTCCCCGCTGTTCCATAAGGTGTATCTTTGTTTTTAAAATCTTATTCTACTGCTTCCATCGGTTACCTGATGTGGAATAGAGCTCCATGTAGTACTGTGCACCTCCCATAGTCTGTTCTGAAGAGACCTCTGGTGGCATGTCTTGTGGGGTATGCATGGGTGTCCGAGCTGTGTGCTAGTCGTTTAAAACAGACAGCCAGGTGCTTTCAACATGTCAATACCTCTCACAAATAGAAGTAGTGATGAAGTCAATCTCTCCTCCACTTTGAGCCAGGAGAGATTGACATGCACATTATTCATGTTTGCTCTCTGTGTTCATCCAAGGGTCAGCTATGCTGCCCTGTTCTTAGCCAATTGCAATTTTCCTAAGTCCCTCTTTGTGGCACCTAATCACACGACTGAACAGTAGTCCAGGTGCGACAAAACTAGGGCCTGCCTTGGAGACAGTGCTGTTAAGAAGGTAGAGTAGCGCTTTATTATGGACAGACTTCTCCCCATCTTAGCTACTGTTGTATCAATATGTTTTGACCATGACAGTTTACAATCCAGGGTACTCCAAGCAGTTTAGTCACCTGAACTTGCTCAATTTCCACATTTATTACAAGATTTAGTTGAGGTTTAGTGAATGATTTGCCCCAAATACAATGCTTTCAGTTTTGAAATATTTAGGACAAATGTATTCCTTGACACCCATTCTGAAACTAACTGCAGCTTTTTGTAAAGTGTTGCAATCATTTCAGTCGCTGTAGTAGCTGATGTGTATAGTGTTGAGTCATCCGCATACACACTGGCTTTTGGCATGTGGTTAGTAAAGATTGAAAAAAGGGGCCTAGACAGCTTCCCTGGGGAATTCCTGAATCTACCTGGATTATGTTGGAGAGGCATCCATTAAAGAACCCCCTCTCTGTTCTGTTCGACAGGTAACTCTTTATCCACAATATAGCAGGGGGTGTAAAGCCATAACATATGTTTTTCCAGTAGACTATGATCGATATTGTCAAAAGCCACACTGAAGTCTAACAAAACAGCCCCCACAATATTTTTATCATACATTTTTCAGCCAATCATCAGTCATTTGTGTAAGTGCTGTGCTTGTTTAATGTCCTTCCCTAATAGCGTGCTGTTATTTTGTTTACTGTAAAATAGCATTGTATCTGGTCAAACACAATATTTTCCAAAACTTTACTAAGGGTTGGTAACAGGCTGATTGGTCGGCTATTTGAGCCAGGAAAAGGGGCCTTTACTATTCTTAGGTAGCGGAATGACTTGCTTCCCTCCAGGCCTGAGGGCACACACTTTCTAGTAGGATTAAATTGAAGATGTGGAAAATAGGAGTGGCAATATTGTCTGCTATTATCCTCAGTAATTTTCCATCCATTCATGAACCTTGTTTCTTAAGCTACATATGTTAACGTGGGCTGTGTAGACATTTCTTGAAATGTGGGCAAAATCAGGACAAAGGATCCATGTTAGCACCAGGTATAAACAGAGCTGAAGTATTCAGCTGAGCAATACAGAAAAATAACTAAATCCAGATTCTCTATCAACAGAACTTCACGAGGAAGAGGCAGCAGTTGAACGTGCAACCGTTAGGGAACAGGGGTAAGCAAACCTAGCCTATTCCCAGATCTGTTATTGCGATCTTTTTGGCAAGATGGCAGATCTAGGGACCAGGCTAAAGCAAATCTGCTTCGGTTGACACCAATGTATAGAACACACAAAATAATCACTGTGCTAACCAAAATAATGTATTGCTGCAGGCCCCGTCCTGCCTGCGCCTGGCTTCTCCGAGACCACTCGCTTTCCCAGCCACTCTTTCTCCAGACAAGAAGTGGAGCCTCAACCGATCCCAAGGGGCGACAGAATCGGCAACCACCTGGAGTGACTCGGCACGACACACCTGGAGTGTATTCAATGATGTGAAACGTTACGAGTGTTGCAGATAGAATAGGGAATTGTCAGCTCTATACAGTACAATTCTGAATGACAACCATATCTGTTCTACACCATACATTTCTATCTGAACGTGACATTCTCCTGATCAGGCCCTGACAGTACTCGTTGGAAAGCAGGGAGGTTCTGATGGTGGCACTGGAACATAAGAGATCATTCCCAATTAAATTGATTACTCTTGTCTGAATGCGAGTCATCATTCATTTTCATGTTTTGTAAGAGGGACATACAAGCAAAAATTTCTATGAATGATCTACTATCCATCATGATTGAAAGACGCATGCAGGGTGATCCTGTGAATGCAAGACATGTGGAGACCACAAGAGGGCATTCAAAGCCCATCAACACTGAACCCAGAGCTACATTCCATCTTATTATCAAAGACTGTTTGGCTGTGTTTATACAGGCAGCCCAATTATTGGCCATAGAGCTGATTTGATAGTCAAATGAACAATTGGGTGGACTGTGTATAAACAGACTTTGTACAAAACATTAGGAACACCTTCCTAATAAATGAGTTGCACCCCCTTTTGCACTCAGAACAGCCTCAATTCTTCAAGGCATGGACTCTACAAGGCGTGGAAAGCGTTCCACAGGGATGCCGGTCCATGTCGACTCCAATGCTTCCCACCGTTGTGTCAAGTTGGCTGGATATCCTTTGGGTAGTGGACCATTCTTGATACAAAGGAAACTTAAGCATGAAAAACCCAGCAGCGTTGCAGTTCTTGACACTCAAACCGGTGTGCCTAGCACCTACCACCATACCCTGTTCAAAAGGCACAAATCTTTTGTCTTGTCCAGTCACCCTCAGAATGGCACACAATCCATGTCTCGAGGCTTAAAATCCTTCTTCGACCCGTCTCCCCTTCATCTACATTGAAGTGGATTTAACAAGTGACGTCAATAAAGGATTATAGCTTTCACCTGGTCAGTCCTCATAGAAAGAGCAAGTGTTCCTAAATGTTTTGTACACAATGTATATCTATGCATATCATACCAGTGACGGGTATACAAATGAGCTCTTCTAGAACACAACAGGACACGAAGCCTAAAAAAATTGAACCTTGACCCTTCCTTCTTTGAAGTAACCGCTGATCTGACATCACTGGATTGGTATCAGCAACCTTTCAATTGCATTGATTTCACTAACTATATGTTACATATACATAAACGTATGTGGACACCCCTTCAAATGAGTGGATTTGGCAATTTCAGCCACACCCGTTGCTGACAGGTGTATAAAATCGAGCACACAGCCACAAACATTGGCAGTAGAATGGCCTTATGAAGAGCTTAGTGACTTAACGTAGTACCGTCATAGGATTCAACCTTTCCAACCAATCAATTCAGAAAATCTCTGCCCTGGAAGCAAGCCTAAGATCACCAATTTCTAAAGGAGCAATCTGGGATTGGTACATCCAATTTTACTTTTAAATGAATGATAGCAAATTGATTCTTGAACTTAATTACACTTACCACAATAAAAATAGAAGCTTGTTTTAATCCATTGCATTCATGATAAACGATGTCAGCTCAATTTTAAATTACCTTTAGATGGTGCAAGCGGATTGAGTCCCATCCCTGGTTAAATTGTTTGTGGTTAGATTGCGCCAACCCCATTCCTTAGCTATTTAGCAAAAAAGTTTGTTTGAGTCCCAGATTGCCCCTTTAAGTTAACCAATAAATGAACCATAGAGTTGGTGATAAACAAGAGAGCAGTACAGGGTTGAGGTATGATTACAAACATTTATATTGTGATCTTCGGCAAGTAGAGACATTTAGTCTGCGATCTCCCCCCGTTTTATTCATTTAGTTTCATATGGCCCCCAAAATCAGATACACAACACGTCAATAATTTAATGCCTACTTCAGTTTGACATACTGCAAACCAACAACCTGAAAAGGATGATATTCAATCATGAAAATGCACAGGCTCTGGTGTGAAGTTTCCCCTGGGTACAGATCTAGGATCAGCTTCCCTGCCCCCAACCAGCAAAAATGCGCAACTGACCCAAGATCAGCGTCTAGAGCCAACTTCACCAATACAGAGCAGAAGCAATATAGATAAGCAAGATTAACATGACAGCATGTTTTATGCGTCTAGTAGTGGTCCCTCAACATTCATGGTCCACTTGAGTTCAGTCATTCAGCTTTATTTGGTTATGGTCGCTATACTGTAGCTATTGCTGAAAATAGTGGAAACCGAAGCTAATGCTTCTATCAATCCAATCCAAGATGGTCACACTTCGGGAGAAGAGTGGAGAATTGGGACACACCCTACATTGAACTTTTAAGATGTCAGCACCTTGATAGCCAGGCTTATTAGGACAATAAGTACTAGCACCCTTGAAATGAAGGCATTGGTGCGAGAACCCCGCCCGCCCCCTCTCTGCACTGCCCTTTGGCAGGAGAAGCAGGAAACTGCACCACACTGGGATGTTTAGGCCATAAAAACAGGATATAGAAAGCAACATTCAATTTTAATGCGAGCCAGACGGGAATTTGTGAATTAATTTAGCCAGTCAGGTCTAGTCTAATGCTACTGGCAACATAATTCAATGATCAGTACCTTAAAGCAACAACGTGTCGCTTCAATTTTAGCCACCATGTTGAGAATAACTGAGTATATGGTAAACGGCACCTGGAGCATAGCTGCCCCCACTCTGTACATTCTATTTCTATGATTTTTAGGCCATGTCATGTGACAATCTAAAGGCGGCAGGGGCCGATGGGAGGGGAGCAGAAGCTGTTACTGTACAGATAAACAGAAGCAGATGTTCATTAGGCACCAAACATTTTAAAGCATGTCCCAACGAAAATCGAAAATGTGTGTTTCTTATTGGACAAATCCAGTGAGTCCCTCCCTGTTTCACAGTCCGTTTCTTCTGCTTGGTGCCTAATGAACCCGACTCAGATGCCGGGTCAGGTCAAAGGTCAGACAAACACAGCACACAACCCACAGGGCATTCGAAAGACATACACACAACGTGCCGTTCCAGTCTTCAGTTAAGCAAAAAAAATTGTATGCATTAAATTAAAAATTAACAAACAAAAAATTATTCCCAGTCACAAATGTTACCAGGTGCACAGTCATGGTTTCGTGCCTTTGGGAGGAGAGAATCTCATTTTTTTCCATTTGGAGATTCTTTCGAGAGTGCAATCGTCTGTGAAAAAAGGCGTCCTTCCGATTTGCGTGTCACCGAGCGAGACACTTGTAAAACATTCAGGGAATACTTAGGAAATGTCAAAACTCTCTGAGAATTCTTATCTCATTGATTAAAGTTTTTCGATCTTATCCGCATCTCTCCAACATACTTGCAGCTTTTAAAAACGTAACTATAAAGAAAATCCTTTCATGTATTAAATAACTTCATATAAAAACAGAGGCAAAATAGCAATCCCTATTACAGAGGCCTTCCTTTATGAGCTGTCCCCCATTTATCTCTCGCTCTCACACATATGGATGCATATGCACACATACACGGGTACGCACACAAAACGGGTACACACACACACACACACACACACACAGAGCTTCATGTTTTACAGCATGTCCATGCAGTACCAATGCAGAATGAATGAGTCGTTATTATGGTTTTCTGACTACGTGGCACAAACATACGGCGAAGAAGAAGCTGATACATGGTTTGGCGTTTCCTTATTTACATGGTTAAGTATTCACCATCATAATCATGGAACACGAGGAGTTCAGTTTGTCAATGTCCACTGACGGTCCTGTGTGATAGATATATGATAGATAGAAGCTCCTCTCCAAGAGAGGTAAAGTAGGCATCATCCAACAGTCTCCCTTTCTACCACTCCCCTGGTCAGTGTGTCAGTTTGGTGTTGCCCCCCCTCTTGGGTGGGGCCGGTGGGGGCCCCCGCCGTAGCGTTGCATAGCCTGAGACGTTCCCCCCTGACAGCAACTCGGGAGGTGGAGGGGGCAGTGCCAACTCCATGTCGTCCATGGTGCCCGAGGCGAGCTCCAGCTTGGGGCCGGACAGGCGGGACGAGGAGAGCGAGCCCTGCCGGCTCACCGACTTGCGCTTCAGAGTCCGGTTCAGGTCGTCCATGAAGTTGCCCGGCTGGGGGGCGCCGTTGTTGCCGTTCCCCTTGGGGGGCGAGGTAGGCAGGGGCAGCTTGGGAGGCGGGGACAGGGCCGGGGGAGACGGCTGGTTCCGCTGCAGCGTGGGGGGAGGGGCCTTCTTCAGGGAGCCCTTGCCCCAGGAGGAGTTGATGGTGGCGGGGGGAGGGGGACCGGGAGGGGCAGGCGGTACTTTTGGCTGGGGGTTGACCACTGCTACCTTAGGTGCCCCGACGTGGCCGTCACTGGGCAGTGGAGGAGGGGGGAAGAGATCAAACGCCGGCGGGGGAGTGGGGAAGTAGGCCACGGCGCGAGGGAAGTCGGCGGTGGACTGGTGCTGCTGGCCCACTTGACCCACTTTGGCCTGCAGGGCCAGGGGCAGGTTGGCCAGGTTCAACTTGCCTGGCTTGGGGGGCGCCGGGGGGGCGGCCGGGGAGGAGGAGGGGTCTTTAGAGGGAGAACTACCCAAGGACACGGCAGGGAAGGATGGGACGGTGGAGGGGGAAGAGGAGGACTGGGGGGCGAACTTGCTGAGAAGGTTCCTGCGGGACTCCTGGTATTCAGCCGAAGAGTTAGACTTGATGCTGGAGGCCTTCTGGGGGGTGGCGGGCGGGGGCTTCCTGCCCCCCCAGCCAGAGAAGCCTGAGGAGGGTGTGGAGGAGCCCGATGGAGATCTCTTCAGGGGCGAGCATAGGTTGCCGGGTGGGAGAGGGGGAGGCGGAGGGGTGGGGCCAGTGATGGGAGGGGGAGGTGGAGCAAGAGGGGCAAGGCTGGTGACTGGAGCAGGTGGGGGCGGAGGAGGAGGGGGAGGAGGAGTGAACGGCAGGCTGCTCTCAGAAGCGGGTGGAGGGAACTCAGAGGCCTGTTGCTGGGCCTGTCCACAGCCTGGCTGCCATCTTGGTTTGGCCTTCACCGCAGGAGGGGATAGGGGGGCTTTGGCGCTCTCAAGTTGATTGGTTGACAGTGTGGACCCTGGGAACTGGCTTGCCATCTGTTTCACCAGGGAGGTAGTGGTGGGCGGAGCCGTGAATGACATGGGTGGCGGCTTGGAGAGGCTGTGCTGCTTGGGAAATGTGGGAGGGGGCTGGTTGGGGGTGTGGACTATCTGGAGGCTGTGCTGCTTCTTCATTGACACCGGAGGAGGAGGGGGTGGGGGTGGGGGAGGAGTAGGGGCAGCAGGTGGGGCGGGGGGGAGAGGGGAAACAGGGTAGAGAGGCTTCCGGGCACTGTGGTGGAGCAGAAAGCCCGGGGAGAAGGTTTTGGGTAGGGCAGGGGGGGGAAAAGCTGCGGGCGAGTACTGCTGCTGAGGAGTTGGGGGAGGAGGAGGTGGGGGAGGAGGAGGTGGGGGAGGCACCGAGAGCTTCTGGGGAGGCGGTGGGGTAGGAGGGGGAGGTGGCGGGGGAGGAGGCGGTGGCGGGGGCGACTCTACCAGTCTGGCAGCGGGGGGACAGAGGCCCTGGAGGGGACCGCTGGGGAACTTCTGGGCCAGTGCCTGCAGGAGGGCGTTGGCACCGTAGGGCAATGGGCACAGACCTGGCATGGGGTCTGGGGGCGGTGGAGGAGGAGGGGGAGGGGGGATGCCGTTGCTCTCCGGCGGTGGTGGGATGAACTGGGGCAGGCCGGCCGGGCTGGGGGAACCGAGCCGGAGTGCGGCCATGGCCGACCCCAGAGCAGGCATGGAGGGCGGGGGAGGGGGCGGCGGGGGAGGCGGGACGTTGATGTTGTTGACCAGCGGTTTGACAGCCGTCTGATGGGGAGAAGGCGGGGCTTGAGCTGACGCCCTGGGTGGGCTTTGGTGGTTGTTCTGCGCCCTGTGGTGATTGGCGGCCTGGTGGGCGGCGTTCTGGTTCTGCAGCCGGGTGATGGTGCTGTACTTGGCGAACACTGTGGGGCCCGAGTAGTGAGGGGTGCTGCTGGCAGGCAGGGGTGGCGGGGGAGGGGGTGGCGGGGGTGGAGGGGGCACAGCTTGGTTGTAGCTGCTGTAGGGCTGTGGGGACAGCTGTTGGGGTGGTGGAGGAGAGAGCTGGGGGGGTGGTGGAGAGAGCTGGGGGGGTGGTGGAGAGGGTTGGGGGGGCAGGGAGGGCAAGACCTGGGTGTAACTGCTGCGGATCTGGGGGGGTAGCTGTTGGGGTGGTGGAGAAAGCTGGGGGGGCAGGGAGAGTGGTGTAGGGGTGGGCTGGGGGGGTGGTGAAAGGGAGGGCAAGACCTGGGTGTAACTACTGCGGATCTGGGGAGGCAGCTGTTGGGGCGGTGGAGGGGAGGGCTGTTGGGGCGGTGGAGGGAAGGGCTGTTGGGGCGGTGGAGGGAAGGGCTGTTGGGGCGGTGGAGGGAAGGGCTGTTGGGGCGGTGGAGGGAAGGGCTGTTGGGGCGGTGGAGGGAAGGGCTGTTGGGTCGGTGGAGGGAAGGGCTGTTCTGGCGGTGGAGGGAAGGGCTGTTCTGGCGGTGGAGGGAAGGGCTGTTCTGGCGGTGGAGGGAAGGGCTGTTCTGGCGGTGGAGGGAAGGGCAGGGAAGGCAAGACCTGGGTGTAACTGCTGCGGATCTGGGGGGGCAGCTGTTGGGGCGGTGGAGGGAAGGGCTGTTGGGGCGGTGGAGGGAAGGGCTGTTGTGCCAGGGTAGGCAAGACCTGGGTGTAACTGCTGCGGATCTGGGGGGGCAGCTGTTGGGGCGGTGAAGGGGAGGGCTGTTGGGGCGGTGGAGGGGAGGGCTGTTGGGGCGGTGGAGGGGAGGGCTGTTGGGGCGGTGGAGGGGAGGGCTGTTGGGGCGGTGGAGGGGAGGGCTGTTGGGGCGGTGGAGGGGAGGGCTGTTGGGGCAGGGTAGGCAAGACCTGGGTGTAACTGCTGCGGATCTGGGGGGGCAGTTGCTGTTGAAGTGGGGAGGAGGTACCCCCCTGTGGCTTGGGGGGTAGAGCGTGGGTGTAGCTGCTGCGAGTCTGGGGAGGCGGTTGCTGTTGTGGCTGTGGTGGCGCAGCCAACGCAGGGGGTTCCAGTTGTGGGGTCTGGCGGTGCGTTTGGGCAGGGTGGGGGAGGGTGGCGCCTCGGGTGGACTCCCTCATCTGTGCGGGGATAGAGAAGTACACACAATGAGTACAGGATCACCATGGACTATCTGTTGATAAGCGACGGCTTGAGTATAAGAATATTTTGAAGATAAATACACAACGTAGAGGATGAGAGGACAAGAGTACTAGAATTAATGGTCAATGGGGAATTGTCAATATAAATAGGAGTTGGGTTTCAGTTCAACAGAATCTGTGGAATGTCACTCCTGAACTCAGTGTGCTACGTTCTGTACATTGAGTCTGGAGCAGGATACTTGTTATTTGGCCATTGGCCCAGTTGTACTGCACGGACTTCTGATTGGTCAACCCCAGGCTAGGGTGGGGGGTTATAAATGGCATCCTCTTCCTTTGTTCTGTGGAGAAAAGCTGAGGACAGGGGAGAATGAACATCTACCTCCCAGCATAACATTATGATTTGTCCTCTTTGAATAAACCAATTTTTCTCCCCCTGATTTGCTTTGGAGTATGTGTTATTGAAGAATAACATAAATTGCTAACAATAAGGGTACGGTTAGAATAAGGATTCGGGTAAGGGTTAGCATAAGGTTAAGGCTAGGGTTAAGTTTAGGATAAGGGTTAGTAGATAGTGAAATCAGCCCCAGTGTTATGAGTGGGCATTAGGTGGCCTGGACCGCCCTACCGTACCTCCTCCCGTCCAAATAAAGTATTTAAATATTGATAAATTATTTGACCGAGATGAGCAGAGACAGGAAGACTCATCAATCTCAGATAAATCATCAGAGCGAGCGAAACAGCGCCCCCCTGTCTGAGTATGTGTAGCCCATGTATGTGATGCTGTCTGGACAAAAATAGTATGGCATGTCATACTCTTTTTGGCCAGACAGCATCACATACTGTACATGGGCAAAATATTGGTCGCATACACATATTTATCCAGATGTTATTGTGGGTGTAGCAAAATGCTTGTGTTCTTAGCTCCAACAGTGCAGTAATATCTAACAATTCACAACAATACACACAAATCTAAAAGTAAAAAAATGGAATTAAGAAATATAGAAATATTAGGACGAGCAATGTCAGAGTCCGGAGTATAAATATATATGTGATGGGATGTATAGACATTATGGACAGTACGTGTATATAATATTTAGTATATTTGTAGAGTACGTAGTATAGAATATTGTATATATACAGCAATAGTTGAATAGGATGGCACTGACTAGAATACAGTATGTAAACATTATTAAAGTGACCAGTGTTCCATTAAAAGTGACTATTGATTCCATGTCTATGTGCATAGGGCAGCAGCCTCGAAGGTGCAGGGTTGAGTAACCAGGTGGTAGCCGGCTAGAGACGGCTATATAAACAATCTGATGGCCTTGAGATAGAAGCTGTTTTTCAGTCTCTCGGTCCCGGCTTTGTTGCACCTGTACTGACCTCGCCTTCTGGATGATAGCGGGGTGAACAGGCCATGGTTGATATTCTTGATGATCCTTTTGGTCTTCCTGTGACATCAGGTGCTGTAGGTGCCAGGCGGTGATACAGGATGCTCTCAATGGTGCATTTGTGAGGGTCTTAGGGGCCGAGCCGAATTTCTTCAGCCTCCTGAGGTCGAAGAGGTGCTGTTGCGTCGTCTACACCACAATGTCTGTGTGGGTGGACCGTTTCAGATTGTCAGTGATGTGTACGCCGAGGAACTTGAAGCTCTTCACCTTCTCCACTGCGGCCCCGTCGATGTGGATGGGGGCGTGCTCCCTCTGCTGTCTCCTGAAGTCCACGACCAGCTCCTTCGTTTTGTTGATGTTGTAAGACAGGGGCCAAGCCGGGGCTGAAAGCATCGCTCTGATGCTTTCTCTGGTGAGATAGTTGTTTCAGACACTTGCACATTGAAGGAAAGTTGGCGAGTGCACTGTGCACCCGCCAACTTGTTTGGATGCTGGAATTATTTTTGACGAACGTGAAAAATGTAACCTACTTTTTGAAGTGATTTGTTTGACAAAATCGGTTGAACACATCACGACTGGTTGTGTTCATGCCACATTTAAAAAGGTCATAAAAAAAAAAAAATACTCTGACGTTTTAAGTCATGTCGCCCTCGACTTTACCTAAAAAAGTCTATAAAACACACTGCCATTGTTAGAATTTTAATATCAGAAACAGAACTGGTGTTATAACCACTGTTAGGAGGGCATGTCATTTTCTTTATGGTATTCCCACCTTGCCCCCCACTACTCCCGACAGTAGGGCCTGCTTCCCTCCTCCCGATAATTAAAAGGTGCCGTGCCCAGTTGATAATTACCCCGACAGTTGCCTCGAAACTGAACATACACCAAAACTAATTTCACACTAACCGTTTGGATAGAAAAAGTTAGAGACAATGCAACTGTCTGATTATCAGCACAAAATGTCATCACAGAGAGCCGCCGGCCCTACATCTCAAGCAAAAAAACAACATCAGCAACGCACTCACTAGCTTTCGTTGTTTATGTGACATGCTCCAACTTGTGCCATAGTGTGAAGACACACCATGTAAGCACGAGCGGATAGTAATTGACCATTTTTGACTGCGGTCATATATTCATTAGAATGACATTTATGCTTTTGTGGTGATTTTCACTATTTACACTTGGAGCTTATAATAATGTTAAGGCAACGAATGTTTCATCATTTGACCGTGCATCTTGCTGACTGTGCATCTTGGTGGTTGGGATATCGTATTTTTTTGCAGATGTAAAAAGCTGTTAGTTCCAACATATGCTTTCTGTTTCATAGTTGTAACAAAGACACTCCACAAATAAAATGTGTTTTTACATAAACAGTAACAAACTATATTTTTCATATTCTAATGTTACCTTCATAAACACAACCAAATGATTATTTTTGCGATAGCATGTATGAAATGTATTAATTAAACTGTTAGAATGTTGCAGTCCGAATGACTGCTCATTAGCTTGAATGGCGGTTCTAGTTTTTCCACGGAAAGAGGTCCTGCAAAAAAAAAAAAAAAAACTTGCCCCATATGGAAATCAAAAGGCCCCCATATGGAAATCAAAAGGACCCCATATGGAAATCAAAAGGCCCCCATATGGAAATCAAAAGGACCCCATATGGAAATCATAAGTAGTCCAACTGATTTGTTCTGGCGCCGGCCCTGGTTGAAATGTTACTGATAGTCTTATCTGTAGATGCTCTACAGACAGACTATCAAAATAAAGTGTTACCCGAAAGTAGAACCTTAGTAGTACCAGCAATGAGTGAAAGAAAAATTCAAGCAAAGACAGAAAGGAAAAAAAGTGCGATTGAGACAAAATCAATCATTTACATAAAAAAATCTGATGGAGACAAAGAGAAGAGGAGAAAGGAGAGATAACGGAGAGACATATAGAGAGATGAGAGGAAATACAAAGGAGGGATATATTGGCATGAAGAGGAGAGGTCAAAGGGGAGAAGGACTAACCCTGGTGTTCTCCTCCATCTGCGTTCCTCTCTTCCAGGCCTCAGAGAAGATGGAGCTGACCACGCTCTGGGAGCGCCCGTGGCTGGAGGCCGTGTCCACTCCACTGTCTGACTGGCCCGAGTGGTTCGACTGGGACTCTGGGGGGCACACACACACAGCCATGGAAGAAAGCCGCTAGATGCTGATCTTGGGTCAGTGTTGCATTTCCCCACTAATGGTTAAGGTTAGGATTGGGCAAGGGGAAGCTGATCCTAGATTTGTACGTAGGGGGAAAACTCACCCCGGAGCATATAAACACTAGATTTCTGACCTCTGCATTGGCTAACAAGAGTCTCTGAAGCCACCGAACTGCCACATTTAGTACTCCCTCTTCTGCAGATTTGATTAATGGGAGTGAATGTGTAAAAAAGGGTGAATCCACATGTCTGTAGATAGACAAGAGATCTTGTTTATCACCTAAACCCTCAAAACCACAACAACTGATTCAAGATCAGAACTAGAATAAATTGACCTACTGCTAGACAGGGGTTGTGGTCAACTCCATCTGAACTTCAATTCATAAATTGAATCGAAAAGTCGTCATTGAAAATAATGGCCAATCAATTAATTAATAGCATATCAATCTCTACTGAATCAACATCACCTCAAATTGAGGTCAATTCGATTTGGTTACCAAGCTGATCCGGGATCTGTGCTCGTCTATCACAGTCCCCCAGCCATTACCATTAGGCCTCAGTGGACCACCGTGGACTTGAGCAGCTGATCCCAGACCAGTTGTAAGCCCTGGAAGGCTGACTCACCGGGCAGACTGGCTGAGCCGGAGCTGGAGCCAGAGCGGATGCTGGAGGTGGAGAGGGAGGACCAGTCGTAGGCCGCCTCCGTGCGCTTCATGGCCTCCTGGTAGTTCACATACAGCAGTTTCCCGTACTACACCACCGCCACCGTGGGGGAAAGAGAGAGGTCACTGTTGTTTATTAAAGAGAAGCGCAGTTGCTAATTGTTCACATTGAATGTTGAATTTTGGTTGCATTGTAAAACAATCGTAAGTTAAGGGAAACAAACTTTTTTTTTTAAAGTAAGCTTTTAGTTCAGGGGACCCCTTTTGGCTTGAGAGAAACATTTCTATACAGCCTCTAGTAGTCATGTTTAAGAGTGACGTGGAGGTTAAGGTTCACCTTGGCGATGCGAATGCCGTTGAACCATTGGTGGAGGGTCCTGACGTCGTCACAGCACAGATACTTGATGTACTGGGACTTCTTCTGGATCTGGGGGTGCTGAACACACAGAGACATGCACACACGCGTTACCATGACAACGCAACAAATGTCGTTTCACTTTGTTCCTAGGAGGAGGAATGGACAATCAGGCTACTCACAACTGCTGTCCAGAAGATTGATCCCATGGGCTAAATTGCCATGACCAGTGGTTTCAAGTTTGTAGCCGTACCTTTTATACGGGCTGATCATAGCGAAAAAGGAAATAATTCTGCATTTCCCGCTGGGTAAACACATTGCAAATAGGTTCAGGATGACTCCTTCGGATAAAGCTGGGTAGCTGATATTCAGAGTTTAAACCGCCAAATTGATTACTAATAGGAATCAGGACTAATAAAGCCAAAGCAACGGGCATTTTATTATTATTTTATTACAAACGGTGGGCCTTCCACATGAACGGGCATTCCTAAAATTCCACATGGTAGGCTGCACCCCAGTAAGCGTGGACCGACACCAATGTCTTTTTAGACCCGTCCGGACCGGCCGTCTTATTTACAAACGGTAGGACCACCACAGATGGGCATTCCTAAAATTCATTTTCAGGCGACACTGTGGGCGATACCTCAATAAGCACGGACCAACACCGACGCCTTTTGGATTTGTTTTTTTGGCCCTGTCCAGACGCCTTTTTTTTGTGCAGTCTGGACCCGCCTGGATTTCCACATACGTAGGTTTTTGGTTCGGTCCGGACCGAATCAAACCAATCATAGATGTCTATGTTCAGATGTTGTCCGGCCTAGACCAGCCTTGATTTGGCCCAAACATAGACAGCTATAAATTCTGTCTTTTCAAATTTCATTTCGAACTGATTTCAACATCCAGAAAATACGTATTTGCAACGTCCGAAAAATAAATATTTATCCTAAATTGAACCTAACTTCAACGTCTGGAAAACACGTATTTTGAACGTCTTCTCAAAGTCAATTTCCTTACTAGTACTATTTGAATTTTACTGAGGGCGGCAAATTTTCTGTCTCGCCTTGGACCGGCCCTGATCGTTCCGTTCCAGTAAAGACATTGATTCCAAAACCACCCTTGATAATTGCCTTTGTGCCTGTTGGTTTGACTACAGCTAAAGATAGGTGGGTCAACATTAATAATATAGGAGAGTGGCGCCTTAACACTTATCATTGGTGTTTTTCAGGGTCTGTGCTTTTAGAAAGAAGTGGGCTCAAAGGATATCATTACCCAGACCCCCCCGGGACCACATCCACCACTAACAGATCCATCTTAATGGGCTTGTCCAGGCTCACCGCAACATCTCTACTCTAAAAATGTTCCACCCCTTGTCTAAAAATGAGTTGGCCCATGTCCATAATCAATTCTCCACAAGGAGCAGAAGTGGAGTGTACCATTAGGTGAAAGGGGGGGGGGGGGGGGGTTAGCTTACCTTAAGGGCCAGGCAGTAGTCTGTGGGGGCCTTGTACTTGCTGCGGTAGTCCTGGCCGTAGTACACATTAACGTGGTCCAGCTGTAGAAAGCATACCAGGTCCCTGGAGGCCTATATTGAGGGAGAGACAGGATTCAGATATGATTGATTATATCATATATTGCACGGGTAATCAAATAATATTTGAGAAGGTTCGGTCACACAATTTCCTAGGTGACAAAAGGTCCGGATGGATGTTGTTGTTTATCTTCATAGTAATAAACCCCAAACTTACAACCCCAAGCTGTCACACCACTCTTTTGCAGTTTTAAAGGTCATTTCCTGCAATTCTACACATTTTGCCATGTCTTGTGTGTTGATATGATACCAAAGTTGAATAACTGGACATTTCTTGACAGGTTAAACAGCTCTGTAGGTCTGTCAGTGAATGACAGGAGGAAAACTGCTCATGCACTACCAAATTTCTAAATTCTCCTTGTGCCTTCTACTATTGCAATTAAACAGCAGTAAGATAAAAGCTTGACCGATTTTTGCGAAATTTTTAATAAATTGTCTGAGGCTTTAGACTAGAGAAGTCTATAGGGAGAGAGAGGAGAGTGAGTGGAGATATAACTGATTATTAAGCAGCGAGTCGGAGTCTGAGGCCGAGCCTTCTCTGGTCTCTACTCCTCCCGTTACGGGGTCTGAGACGCCGAAGCTCCCACCATTAGCTCTGACAAATTGAAAACCCTAGTCATTGGCGACTCCATTACCCGCAGTATTAGACTTAAAACTAATCATCCAGCGATCACTGTTTTACCAGGGGGCAGGGCTACCGACGTTAAGGCTAATCTGAAGATGGTGCTGGCTAAAGCTAAAACTGGCGAGTGTAGAGAGTATAGATATATTGTTATCCACGTTGGCACCAACGATGTCAGGATGAAACAGTCAGAGGTCACCAAGCGCAACATAGCTTCAGCCTGTAAATCAGCTAGAAAGAGGTGTCGGCATTGAGTAATTGTCTCTGGCCCCCTCCCAGTTAGGGGGAGTGACGAGCTCTACAGCAGAGTCTCACAACTCAATCGCTGGTTGAAAACTGTTTTCTGCCCCTCCCAAAAGATAGAATTTGTAGATAATTGTCCCTCTTTCTGGGACTCACCCACAAACAGGACCAAGCCTGACCTGCTGAGGAATGACGGACTCCATCCTAGCTGGAGGGGTGCTCTCATATTATCTACGAACATAGACAGGGCTCTAACTCTTCTAGCTCCACAATGGAATAGGGTGCAGGCCGGGCAGCAGGCTGTTAGCCAGCCTGCCAGTTTAGTGGAGTAATCTCCCTGGAATAAAGACCTCCTCCATTCCTGTCATTATTGAAAGAGATCGTGATACCTCACATCTCAAAATAGAGCTACTTAATGTTAGATCCCTCACTTCAAAGGCAGTTATAGTTAATGAACTAATCACTGATCATAATCTTGATGTGATTGGCCTGACTGAAACATGGCTTAAGCCTGATGAATTTACTGTGTTAAATGAGGCCTCACCTCCTGGTTACACTAGTGACCATATCCCCTGTGCATCCCGCAAAGGCGGAGGTGTTGCTAACATTTACGATAGCAATTTTCAATTTACAAAATAAAAAGACATTTTTGTCTTTTGAGCTTCTAGTCATGAAATCTATGCAGCCTACTCAATCACTTTTTATAGCTACTGTTTACAGGCCTCCTGTGCCGTATACAACGTTCCTCACCGAGTTCCTAATCGGATCTTGTAGTCATAGCAGATAATATTCAAATTTTTGGTGATTTTAATATTCACATGGAAAAGTCCACAGACCTACTCCAAAAGGCTTTCGGAGCCATCATCGACTCAGTGGGTTTTGTCCAACATGTCTCTGGACCTACTCACTGTCACAGTCATACTCTGGACCTAGTTTTGCCCCATGGAATAAATGTTGTGGATCTTAATGTTTTTCCTCGACTATCGGACCACCACCACCATGCAATCGCAACAAATAATCTGCTCAGACCCCAACCAAGGAGCATCAAAAGTCGTGCTATAAATTCTCAGACAACCCAAAGATTCCTTGATGCCCTTCCAGACTCCCTCTGCGTACCCAAGGACGTCAGAGGACAAATATCAGTTAACCACTTAACTGAGGAACTCAATTTAACCTTGCACAATACCCTAGATGCAGTTGCACCCCTAAAAACATTTGTCATAAGAAACTAGCTC
The DNA here is from genome assembly GCF_045679555.1 of Salvelinus alpinus. Classification (NCBI taxonomy): domain Eukaryota; kingdom Metazoa; phylum Chordata; class Actinopteri; order Salmoniformes; family Salmonidae; genus Salvelinus; species Salvelinus alpinus. Next base: position 10,559,824 of record NC_092123.1, read on the forward strand.
CCTGGTATACAGAAAATACCCGAGCTCTGAGGCAAGCTTCCAGAAAATTGGACTTCCGACTAGCTTGGAAAGACAGTACCGTGCAGTATCAAAGAGCCCTCACTGCTGCTCGATCATCCTATTTTTCCAACTTAATTGAGGAAAATAAGAACAATCCTAAATTTATTTTTGATACTGTCGCAAAGCTAACTAAAAAGCAGCATTCCCCAAGAGAGGATGGCTTTCACTTCAGCAGTAATAAATTAATGAACTTCTTTGAGGAAAAGATCATGAATAGAAAGCAAATTACAGACTCCTCTTTAAATCTGCGTATTCCTCCAAAGCTCAGCTGTCCTGAGTCTGCACAACTCTGCCAGGACCTAGGATCAAGAGAGACACTTAAGTGTTTTAGTACTATATCTCTTAACACAATGATGAAAATAATCATGGCCTCTAAACCTTCAAGCTGCATACTGGACCCTATTCTAACTAAACTACTGAAAGAGCTGCTTCCTGTGCTCGGCCCTCCTATGTTGAACATAATAAACGGCTCTCTATCCACCGGATGTGTACCAAACTCCCTAAAAGTGGTAGTAATAAAGCCTCTCTTGAAAAAGCCAAACCTTGACCCAGAAAATATAAAAAACTAATCAGCCTATATCGAATCTTTCATTCCTCTCAATTTTTTTTGAAAAAGCTGTTGCGCAGCAACTCACTGCCTTCCTGAAGACAAACAATGTATACGAAATGCTTCAGTCTGGTTTTAGACCCCATCATAGAACTGAGACTGCACTTGTGAAGGTAGTAAATGACCTTTTAAGGGCGTCAGACCGAGGCTCTGCATCTGTCCTCGTGCTCCTAGACCTTAGTGCTGCTTTTGATACCATCGATCACCACATTCTTTTGGAGAGATTGGAAACCCAAATTGGTCTACACGGACAAGTTCTGGCCTGGTCTAGATCTTATCTGTCGGAAAGATATCAGTTTGTCTCTGTGAATGGTTTGTCCTCTGACAAATCAACTGTACATTTCGGTGTTCCTCAAGGTTCCGTTTTAGGACCACTATTGTTTTCACTATATATTTTAACTCTTGGGGATGTCATTCGAAAACATAATGTTAACTTTCACTACTATGCGGATGACACACTGCGGTACATTTCAATGAAACATGGTGAAGCCCCAAAATTGCCCTTGCTAGAAGCCTGTGTTTCAGACATAAGGAAGTGGATGGCCGCAAACTTTCTACTTTTAAACTCGGCAAAACAGAGATGCTTGTTCTAGGTCCCAAGAAACAAAGAGATCTTCTGTTGAATCTGACAATTAGTCTTGTTGGTTGTACAGTCGTCTCAAATATAACTGTGAAGGACCTCGGCGTTACTCTGGACCCTGATCTCTCTTTTGACGAACATATCAAGACTGTTTCAAGGACAGCTTTTTTCCATCTACGTAACATTGCAAAAACCTGAAACGTTCTGTCCAAAAATTATGCAGAAAAATGTATCCATGCTTTTGTTACTTCTAGGTTAGACTACTGCAATGCTCAACTTTCCGGCTACCCGGATAAAGCACGAAATAAACTTCAGTTAGTGCTAAATACGGCTGCTAGAATCCTGTCTAGAACCAAAAAATGTGATCATATTACTTCAGTGCTAGCCTCCCTACACTGGCTTCCTGTTAAGGCAAGGGCTGATTTCAAGGTTTTACTGCTAACCTACAAAGCATTACGTGGGCTTGCTCCTACCTATCTTTCCGATTTGGTCCTGCCGTACATACCTACACGTACGCTCCGGTCACAAGACGCAGACCTCTTAATTGTCCCTAGAATTTCTAAGCAAACAGCTGGAGGCAGGGCTTTCTCCTATAGAGCTCCATTTTTATGGAATGGTCTGCCTACCCATGTGAGAGACGCAGACTCGGTCTCAACCTTTAAGTCTTTACTGAAGACTCATCTCTTCCGTAGGTCATATGATTGCGTGTAGTCTGGCCCAGGAGTGTGAAGGTGAACGGAAAGGCTCTGGAGCAACGAACCGCCCTTGCTGTCTCTGCCTGGCCGGTTCCCCTCTCTCCACTGGTATTCTCTGCCTCTAACCCTATTACAGGGGCTGAGTCACTGGCTTACTGGTGCTCTTCCATGCCGTCCCTAGGAGGGGTGCGTCACTTGAGTGGGTTGAGTCACTGACGTGATCTTCCTGTCTGGGTTGGCGGTATCATCGGATGGGGCCACAGTGTCTCCTGACCCCTCCAGTATTTATGCTGCAGTAATTTATGTGTCGGGGGGCTAGGGTCAGTCTGTTATATCTTATCCAGTGTCCTGTGTGAATTTAAGTATGCTCTCTCTAATTCGCTCTTTCTCTCTCTCTCTCTCTCTCTCGGAGGACCTGAGCCCTAGGACCATGCCTCAGGACTACCCGGCATGATGACTCCTTGCTGTCCCCAGTCCACCTGGCCGTGCTGCTGCTCCAGTTTCAACTGTTCTGCCTGCGGTTATGGAACAATGACCTGTTCACTGGACGTGCTACCTGTCCCAGACCTGCTCAATGATCGGCTATGAAAAGCCAACTGACATTTACTCCTGAGGTGCTGACTTGCTGCACCCTCGACAACTACTGTGATTATTATTATTTGACCATCCTGGTCATTTATAAACATTTGAACATCTTGGCCAGGTTCTGTTATAATCTCCACCCGGCACAGCCAGAAGAGGACTGGCCACCCCTCATAGCCTGGTTCCTCTCTAGGTTTCTTCTTGGGCTTTGGCCTTTCTAGGGAGTTTTCCTAGCCACCGTGCTTCTACACCTGCATTGCTTGCTGTTTGGGGTTTTAGGCTGGGTTTCTGTACAGCACTTTGAGATATCAGCTGATGTAAGAAGGGCTATATAAATACATTTGATTATATGATACTGGTTACAGACTGGCCAAGGTCCATGCCTAGAGGCCAAACTGGTTTGATACGGTATTAATTCAAGTAGAGGTTGAAATACGCACTGTTTGGCCAACAACGTGACAAATCTTATCAGATTACTGGTTTACTCATTGCAGAATTAACACCACAGGGTGGCATTGTATATACATGTTAAAAAAGGAGACAACCGATGGGATAATCAGAGAGGACAAGAAAACGGAAACGGTGTGGGGCAAAAATGAAGGTTCTAATCTCAACAACCCCCCCCCCCCCAATTGGCCAGGGGAATTTTCAATAGGCACGGAATGGGAAAACATTTTGGAAAAAAACTACTCCAAGGTTTACTTCCGTTTCATGCCTTCTGAACACGACCCTGGGCTAAAAGCTAAAGCATGTATACACACACACAACATGGGGCTGCGGTTGAGAAATATTGGTCTCCGGGGGTAACCAATGACCCATGATGCAATAGGAGAAGAGGCACATGCTCGGTCGATCCCCAGTGGAGTCCTGTGTCATCATATCCAGAAACAGGAAATACCAGAGAGATGGGGTGGATCTGTTTCTCATTAACATGTGAACCCAATACACACAATCAGGGACACACACACAATCAAATGTATTTTATAAAGCCATTTTTAACAGCAGCAGTCGATTGGCGTATTCAGTGGGTGGCTAACCTTAGCTTTGCCTTTCGGCACGTAGTAGATTCCCGATGCGCGCAGCAGGAAGTATCGCTTCTTCCACGACTTCTTCCCATCATCCTTCAGCCAGAGGATTCCCTCTATTTCTGGTACTGACACTGAGCTGCCACAGAAACACTCCTGCACAAACACATCATCGTTATTAGTGTAATCTTAAAGAGCGCGAGAGAGAGATGTCTGTGGTAGTGTGGGAGAGACCGTGTGTGTGTGTGTGTGTCTGTCTTTCTCACCTCTAGTAGGGCCTCTTTATTCCTATCGGCCATTTCAGAGGTCTCCTTCCTGCCCAACAAGTAGTTCTGTAAGTAAGCGGGGAAAATAGAGAGAAGGAGAAAGAGAAACAGAGGAGGAGAGGAAAGCAAAGGAGAAATAGACACGAGTTGAAAACAGCAGATCACACACTCCTCTAGACAAGCTGGCTCACCTAGCCTTCTCACCTAGCCTTCTCACCTAGCCTTCTCACCTAGCCTTCTCATGTCAAATGCATTATTCAGTCACGTATTGCCAGAGCCATGACCTACTTCTTAAACACACGCACTCTCAAGGGCTCTTAGCATGCATAAGAAATGTGTGTGTGTGTACTCTACACTAAAGCGGTGTGAGTAGTGCACACACAGCACATTGGAAGGGGTTTCCTAGTTCCAAGGTCTTACCTGGGGGTTCTTGAAGAGGGCATATTTCTCGATGCGCTCGATGAACATCAGTTTGTTATGGCTGTCTCTGGTCCAATTCAGTAGGTTCTCCACCAAGTTCTCATGGTCCTCAAAGATCCGCTCTGAGGACAGAGAGAGAGAGGGAGTGTGTGTGAAACATGGTTCAATCCAGACTAAGCATACCCTGGTCAAAGGTAGTGCACCAAAGAAGGAAAAGGGTGCCATGTGCTGCCTGCACCTACCCCGAGTGCTTCCTCTAGCATTAGAAAGGCTGGGCGCCCGTCCCTGACTCACACCATCACAGACAGATTAACAGTTGCAGAGACATTCACGGACAGTCTTGAAAACACAAACGGGTACAATACTAGCTACTACCTACACAACACTACAAGTTGACACTGTCCGAGTGTCCACATTTGTCTCAGTGTCACAGTACGCCTCACTCTCTCCCCCCAAGTTTCCCCCTGTATCTCCCCAGCACCATCCCCAATATCTCACTCTCCCCCAGTATATTCCCAGCATCATCCTCAATATCATACTCTCCCCCAGTATATTCCCAGCATCATCCTCAATATCTCACTCCCCCTGTATATTCCCAGCATCATCCCCAATATCTCACTCTCCCCCAGTATATTCCCAGCCTCATCCCCAATATCTCACTCTCCCCCTGTATCTCCCCAATATCTCACTCTCCCCCAGTATATTCCCAGCATCATCCCCAATCTCATACTCTCCCCCAGTATATTCCCAGTATCATCCCCAATATCTCACTCTCCCCCAGTATATCCCCAATATCATCCTCAATATCTCACTCTCCCCCAGTATATTCCCAGCATCATCCTCAATACCTCACTCTCCCCCAGTATATTCCCAGTATCATCCCCAATATCTCACTCTCCCCCAGTATATTCCCAGCATCATCCTCAATATCTCACTCCCCCAGTATATTCCCAGCATCATCCCCAATATCTCTCTCCCCCTGTATCTCCCCAATATCTCACTCTCCCCCAGTATATTCCCAGCATCATCCTCAATATCTCACTCTCCCCCAGTATATTCCCAGCCTCATCCCCAATATCTCACTCTCCCCCTGTATCTCCCCAATCTCATACTCTCCCCCAGTATATTCCCAGTATCATCCCCAATATCTCACTCTCCCCCAGTATATTCCCAGTATCATCCCCAATATCTCACTCTCCCACAGTATATTCCCAGCATCATCCTCAATATCTCACTCTCCCCCAGTATATTCCCAGTATCATCCAGAATATCTCACTCTCCCCCTGTATCTCCCCAATATCTCACTCTCCCCCAATATATTCCCAGCATCATCCTCAATATCTCTCTCCCCCTGTATCTCCCCAATATCTCACTCTCCCCCAGTATATTCCCAGCATCATCCTCAATATCTCACTCTCCCCCAGTATATTCCCAGCCTCATCCCCAATATCTCACTCTCCCCCTGTATCTCCCCAATATCTCACTCTCCCCCAGTATATTCCCAGCATCATCCCCAATATCTCACTCTCCCCCAATATATTCCCAGCATCATTCTCAATATCTCACTCTCCCCCTGTATCTCCCCAATATCTCACTCTCCCCCAGTATATTCCCAGCATCATCCTCAATCTCATACTCTCCCCCAGTATATTCCCAGTATCATCCCCAATATCTCACTCTCCCCCAGTATATCCCCAATATCATCCTCAATATCTCACTCTCCCCCAGTATATTCCCAGCATCATCCTCAATATCTCACTCTCCCCCAGTATATTCCCAGTATCATCCCCAATATCTCACTCTCCCCCAGTATATTCCCAGCATCATCCTCAATATCTCACTCCCCCAGTATATTCCCAGCATCATCCCCAATATCTCTCTCCCCCTGTATCTCCCCAATATCTCACTCTCCCACAGTATATTCCCAGCATCATCCTCAATATCTCACTCTCCCCCAGTATATTCCCAGTATCATCCAGAATATCTCACTCTCCCCCTGTATCTCCCCAATATCTCACTCTCCCCCAATATATTCCCAGCATCATCCTCAATATCTCTCCCCCTGTATCTCCCCAATATCTCACTCTCCCCCAGTATATTCCCAGCATCATCCTCAATATCTCACTCTCCCCCAGTATATTCCCAGTATCATCCAGAATATCTCACTCTCCCCCAGTATATTCCCAGTATCATCCTCAATATCTCACTCTCCCCCAGTATATTCCCAGCATCATCCCCAATATCTCTCTCCCCCTGTATCTCCCCAATATCTCACTCTCCCACAGTATATTCCCAGCATCATCCTCAATATCTCACTCTCCCCCAGTATATTCCCAGCATCATCCTCAATATCTCACTCCCCCAGTATATTCCCAGCATCATCCCCAATATCTCTCTCCCCCTGTATCTCCCCAATATCTCACTCTCCCACAGTATATTCCCAGCATCATCCTCAATATCTCACTCTCCCCCAGTATATTCCCAGTATCATCCAGAATATCTCACTCTCCCCCTGTATCTCCCCAATATCTCACTCTCCCCCAATATATTCCCAGCATCATCCTCAATATCTCTCCCCCTGTATCTCCCCAATATCTCACTCTCCCCCAGTATATTCCCAGCATCATCCTCAATATCTCACTCTCCCCCAGTATATTCCCAGTATCATCCAGAATATCTCACTCTCCCCCTGTATCTCCCCAATATCTCACTCTCCCCCAGTATATTCCCAGCATCATCCTCAATATCTCACTCTCCCCCAATATATTCCCAGCATCATCCTCAATATCTCACTCTCCCCCTGTATCTCCCCAATATCTCACTCTCCCCCAGTATATTCCCAGCATCATCCTCAATATCTCACTCTCCCCCTGTATCTCCCCAATATCTCACTCTCCCCCAGTATATTCCCAGCATCATCCCCAAAATCTCACTCCCCCAGTATATTCCCAGCATCATCCCCAATATCTCACTCTCCCCCTGTATCTCCCCAATATCTCACTCTCCCCCTGTATATTTCCAGCATCATCCTCAATATCTCACTCTCCCCCAGTATATTCCCAGTATCATCGCCAATATCTCACTCCCCCAGTATATTCCCAGTATCATCCAGAATATCTCTCCCCCAGTATATTCCCAGCCTCATCCCCAATATCTCACTCTCCCCCTGTATCTCCCCAATCTCATACTCTCCCCCAGTATATTCCCAGTATCATCCCCAATATCTCACTCTCCCCCAGTATATTCCCAGTATCATCCCCAATATCTCACTCTCCCACAGTATATTCCCAGCATCATCCTCAATATCTCACTCTCCCCCAGTATATTCCCAGTATCATCCAGAATATCTCACTCTCCCCCTGTATCTCCCCAATATCTCACTCTCCCCCAATATATTCCCAGCATCATCCTCAATATCTCTCTCCCCCTGTATCTCCCCAATATCTCACTCTCCCCCAGTATATTCCCAGCATCATCCTCAATATCTCACTCTCCCCCAGTATATTCCCAGCCTCATCCCCAATATCTCACTCTCCCCCTGTATCTCCCCAATATCTCACTCTCCCCCAGTATATTCCCAGCATCATCCCCAATATCTCACTCTCCCCCAATATATTCCCAGCATCATTCTCAATATCTCACTCTCCCCCTGTATCTCCCCAATATCTCACTCTCCCCCAGTATATTCCCAGCATCATCCTCAATCTCATACTCTCCCCCAGTATATTCCCAGTATCATCCCCAATATCTCACTCTCCCCCAGTATATCCCCAATATCATCCTCAATATCTCACTCTCCCCCAGTATATTCCCAGCATCATCCTCAATATCTCACTCTCCCCCAGTATATTCCCAGTATCATCCCCAATATCTCACTCTCCCCCAGTATATTCCCAGCATCATCCTCAATATCTCACTCCCCCAGTATATTCCCAGCATCATCCCCAATATCTCTCTCCCCCTGTATCTCCCCAATATCTCACTCTCCCACAGTATATTCCCAGCATCATCCTCAATATCTCACTCTCCCCCAGTATATTCCCAGTATCATCCAGAATATCTCACTCTCCCCCTGTATCTCCCCAATATCTCACTCTCCCCCAATATATTCCCAGCATCATCCTCAATATCTCTCTCCCCCTGTATCTCCCCAATATCTCACTCTCCCCCAGTATATTCCCAGCATCATCCTCAATATCTCACTCTCCCCCAGTATATTCCCAGTATCATCCAGAATATCTCACTCTCCCCCTGTATCTCCCCAATATCTCACTCTCCCCCAGTATATTCCCAGCATCATCCTCAATATCTCACTCCCCCAGTATATTCCCAGCATCATCCCCAATATCTCACTCCCCCAATATATTCCCAGCATCATCCTCAATATCTCACTCTCCCCATGTATCTCCCCAATATCTCACTCTCCCCCAGTATATTCCCAGCATCATCCTCAATATCTCACTCTCCCCCTGTATCTCCCCAATATCTCACTCTTCCCCAGTATATTCCCAGCATCATCCCCAATATCTCACTCTCCCCCAGTATATTCCCAGCATCATCCCCAATATCTCACTCTCCCCCAGTATATTCCCAGCATCATCCTCAATATCTCACTCTCCCCCTGTATCTCCCCAATATCTCACTCTCCCCCAGTATATTCCCAGCATCATCCCCAATATCTCACTCTCCCCCTGTATCTCCCCAATATCTCACTCTCCCCCAGTATATTCCCAGCATCATCCTCAATATCTCACTCTCCCCCAGTATATTCCCAGCATCATCCCCAATATCTCTCTCCCCCTGTATCTCCCCAATATCTCACTCTCCCCCAGTATATTTCCAGCATCATCCTCAATATCTCTCTCCCCCAGTATATTCCCAGTATCATCCAGAATATTTCTCTCCTCCAGTATATTCCCAGCATCATCCTCAATCTCATACTCTCCCCCAGTATATTCCCAATATCATCCTCAATATCTCACTCTCCCCCAGTATATTCCCAGCATCATCCCCAATATCTCACCCTCCCCCAGTATATTCCCAGTATCACCCAGAATATCTCACTCTCCCCCTGTATATTCCCAGCATCATCCCCAATATCTCACTCTCCCCCAGTATATTCCCAGCATCATCCTCAATCTCATACTCTCCCCCAGTATATTCCCAATATCATCCTCAATATCTCACTCTCCCCCAGTATATTCCCAGCATCATCCCCAATATCTCACTCTCCCCCAGTATATTCCCAATATCATCCTCAATATCTCACTCTCCCCCAGTATATTCCCAGCATCATCCCCAATATCTCACTCTCCCCCCGTATATTCCCAGTATCATCCAGAATATCTCACTCTCCCCCTGTATATTCCCAGCATCATCCCCAATATCTCACTCTCCCCCAGTATATTCCCAGCATCATCCTCAATCTCATACTCTCCCCCAGTATATTCCCAATATCATCCTCAATATCTCACTCTCCCCCAGTATATTCCCAGCATCATCCCCAATATCTCACTCTCCCCCAGTATATTCCCAATATCATCCTCAATATCTCACTCTCCCCCAGTATATTCCCAGCATCATCCCCAATATCTCACTCTCCCCCAGTATATTCCCAGTATCATCCAGAATATCTCACTCTCCCCCAGTATATTCCCAGCATCATCCTCAATCTCATACTCTCCCCCAGTATATTCCCAGTATCATCCTCAATATCTCACTCTCCCCCAGTATATTCCCAGTATCATCCAGAATATCTCACTCTCCCCCAGTATATTCCCAGCATCATCCCCAATATCTCACTCTCCAACCAGTATATTCCCAGTATCATCCAGAATATCTCACTCTCCCCCAGTATATTCCCAGCATCATCCTCAATCTCATACTCTCCCCCAGTATATTCCCAGTATCATCCTCAATATCTCACTCTCCCCCAGTATCATCCAGAATATCACTCTCCCCCAGTATATTCCCAGTATCATCCCCAATGTCTCACTCTCCCCCAGTATATTCCCAGTATCATCCCCAATATCTCACTCTCCCCCAGTATATTCCCAGCATCATCCCCAATATCTCACTCTCCCCCAGTATATTCCCAGCATCATCCTCAATCTCATACTCTCCCCCAGTATCATCCAGAATATCTCACTCTCCCCCAGTATATTCCCAGTATCATCCAGAATATCTCACTCTCCCCCAGTATATTCCCAGTATCATCCAGAATATCTCACTCTCCCCCAGTATATTCCCAGCATCATCCCCAATATCTCACTCTCCCCCAGTATATTCCCAGCATCATCCCCAATATCTCACTCTCCCCCAGTATATTCCCAGTATCATCCCCAATATCTCACTCTCCCCCAGTATATTCCCAGCATCGTTGCCAGTATATACATACCCATTTGCAGCTCGTTGATGGTCTCCACCAGTGACCAGTCGGGGCTGTAGCCACAGTGGGACTTGTCCAGCAGGCTGTCCAGCACCTGTCTGACAGTCTGTCTCTCATCCACCATCATGGTCTTGGAGCTCTCGTCCGACATGTGCACCCGGATCACCAGCTGGATGACGACGACGAGGGATGAGGAGAAAGAGGTGCAGAACGGTCAGGCTGTTCATATAGAACAGTTCTCTCACTAGCCTGAGTGCCAGTCTGTTTGTGCCATCATGCCAAATCTTTGTCATAACGAATGTTTGGCTTGAGAATGACGGCAATGGAGTTAGCAAGAGCTTAACCTAGTCCGCCGGCTGGCTCCCTCTTGGCTGGCTCCCTGTCGGGTTGAACTGTCAGGTTTTTACAGCGCCTCAAAACGGGACTTGACTGGAAGTCTATGGCAGGAACGGACTAAACAACCGCTGGTTTTAATTGGCTGATCTATTCGTCCATCACCATCTAGCATAACCCTTAAAATCTCCCCCCTACATTGTGGACGTCAAAGCGCACGGAGCAGAAGTGATAGAAAACAAGGACGTGAGTTTGGAAAATCTGAAAGTACATATCTTAGAAATAGTTCACCGGATAACTTTATATGCACCAACTCAGAATCAAATTGGGCTTCCCCGGAATAATATGGTCAATGTGATTTAATTGATGAATTTAATTGCCGATTTGCCATTTATCAAAGTTCCATCTAATACAGCTGTAGCAGGCCCTTTCAAGTCCCGTCTAATACAGCTGCAACAGTTTCGCTCCCTCTCCTGCCTCGACATTAAATCACATCCCTTTCAAGTCCCACTTTGTTGCACAGTGTTACCAGGCTCTATGCACCAGATACTTGAGCCGGGGGACGAGGTCAGCAAGAGCATAAACAGATCTGGGACCAGGCTACTTCATAACATAATTGTTGATATGAAACCAATTTCAGAGGGATGTTTCAGTGCCCCAAGGACAACTATTGAGGATGTGATTGAACCTGTGATATGCACCTTATGCCGCAGTGTGTAGTATGGTGTCACAACATGCTGGTTAAATACAGGCTGCATCTGAAATGGCACCCTATTCCCTATATAGCGCACTACTTTTGACCAGCGCCTTTCAGAGGTAGTGCAACTACTGTATATAGAGAATAGGGTGCCATTTTGGATGCAACCACAGTGTATTTACCAAGTGGATCTAAAAAGGTCATGGCTCCAAAGATTGAAACGGTCTTCAATTGAACTTAGTCCCGTCTCCATGCTGCCATCTAGAAAACATATCTAACGTACACAATGTTCGACAAATTCAGGCCCCTGTTCTGCTGCAGTCCTCGTCTCCAGCACTGGTTTGGTCCATTGAATGCACCCCATAGTAACTTAATACCACTGCGACAAAATCCCCCTTGTGTCACAACCGGGCTTCCCTAGCCCCAGCAGTGTGAGTGTAGATGGTTAGAGTGGTGGGCCAGTAACCAAAAGGTTGCTGGTTCGAATACCAGAGCCGACAATGTGCCTTTGAGCAAGGCACTTAATCCTCATTTGCTCCAGGGACGCCGCACTTCTATGACTGACGCTGTAAAACAACACATTTGACTGCACCTATCCGGTGTACGGGGCAATAAAACATTTGTTGTTGTGTGTGTACGTGCTTGTGAGCGTGTGTGACACGGTAGGGATAAAAACACAGCCAGCACCCATGGAAGTGCTCAGTAATCCCCTCCCACAGGCACTACAACATCCAATCACTAAGTTAGTTGAGCCGATCAAATAGAACTCCAAACCAAACTGTAGCCAGGAAAGCGGCTGTGTCCTAGACATGGGCATCCATTGAGTTTGACCTACATCCACAGTCATGGGTTGAGTCCCAGATGGCACCCTATTCCCTATACAGTGTACTTTTGGTCAAAAGTAGTGCACTATATAGTCAATAGGGTTCCATTAGGGCCGCTTTCAATAGACCCCCCAAAGAATCCTCCCATTCTAAATCATAGGAGTCCAAAACCTGCCCTCCTAAAAACAAATCTAAAATCCTAGCCTGTAGCAAAGTGGAGGTGGAATCGGTTTCAATGTGACAGTCGATCTTTGCTGCGTTTTATATTGAAACCAATAATATAGAGCAAATTCAACAACACACACAGTTTCAAAGCAACATTCACAAAATGTCATATTTTTCTGTGTTCTACACATTTAACATGCAGAGAGAGAGAGAGCGAGAGGACGATAAAGGGGAGAAAAGGATGAAAGAGCGGCAATCTTTGATTGAGCGTTTTTCTACAGTGGCGTTTTACGCCAACATATCTGAAGAGGGCACAATCTTTGCACGCTAATATCTTGGGTATTTTTCTCCTGAAATGGATCAATTTAATCTAGAAGCTGGCTTAAAAATCAGTCAGCGTGGACCGAAATGGATCAATTTGATCTAGCAGCTGGCTCAGTCAGTCAGCGGTGGACCGAAATGGATCAATTTGATCTAGAAGCTGGCTTAAAAATCAGTCAGCGTGGACCGAAATGGATCAATTTGATCTAGCAGCTGGCTCAGTCGGTCAGCGGTGGACCGAAATGGATCAATTTGATCTAGCAGCTGGCTCAGTCAGTCAGTGTGGACCGAAATGGCGGGTCTACTCTCTACATAATGTACTGGGAGAATAAGAGCACATCGCTGTGTTCAATGGAGCCGTTTCATTCAGAGCAGTTGCACTTCATTCAAGCTCACCCACACTGGTGAAATGGCCCGATGGCCTGAAACTGGTGCCTGGTGTGGCTCACAGAACCAATTCACTGACTGGAACACAGTGCAAAAGGACTCCAGTTGTTCACGAAAACAAGACTTGTTTATATCAACCCAAAGGATAAGCAGTCTTACAGATGCCAGTGCAAAATGTCTGGATTGTCTCTCGTTCTCCCTCTCAGACACAGACATGCATGCACGCCCCACACACACACACACACACACACACAAACACTGCAATGACCTATTTTCTGAGCGTTTCACTGCATGTCTCTGAATGAAGTTAGTTCACACAGTGAATCTGAAGCAGATATGGAGAGGATTTTATGGAACTATGTATCACAATGGGAACGGACAGCACAAACAAGTGTAGAAAAACACTGTATACGGTTGTACATGGGTTAGGTCAGAACCTTACCTTTTTGACTTGCGCCTCCTTGATTTTCTCCAGGGCCACTCGGATCTTCTCGGCCTTCACTTTGGCCCCCTGCTCCTCCTAGACACAGAGCAACAGTTAACACACACAGGCAATGGCCAAACGCATACACGCACAAAAAACCAACAGGAGCCTTTAATATTGAGCCATCCTCCTCCTCAATCACCTTCTCCTACTCTTTCCATACCTCTCCTCGTCGTAGGGCAGACAGTTGATGCCCTCTGAACTCCATTTGCCAGAGTGAGACCAACACCTCATCAGTCAGTACCACTCAGTCATTGACAGAGATGCATAAGCATATACATATTGTGCATTCCATCAATGGCCCTGGAATCGTTTACCTGGCCCCTCCAGCAAGACGCCATCACCTCCATCTCTGGTAGCCACCACAACACAGAACGCGCGTGTCCTCACACACAGATCAGTCCAACGCGTCCGACTCCAACCCAACAGTAGATAGCCCTAAAATCACCAGTGCTCCAACGCTCCATTGGTAAAAGTGAAAAGAAAAGCGCTCAAAGATGGCCGCCCTTTCATCCTTCTCTCCCCATTATCGCCCTCTCGCTCACTCTCTTTCTCTCGACTAGAGCAGAAGCCGAGATGCGGAAATCCCTTTGGTCTCGCTACACGGCGGATGGGACACAATAGTGGAGGATCCCCCAAATGGCAAGAATCTGCGGAAGATATGAAGTCCGGTCCCAAAAGTGTCCGTTTCCTACACTACAAAACAAAAAACCCAAAGATACTTACATAGTACATAGAGAAAGCCTAGATACTACACACAAAAAAATTACGTTTTCCCGATGTTGGAACGTCACCATTCCAAAATCCCGATCTTCTCCTTCCAAGACCCTATTGAGTCCAGATGAATGGCAGAAAGCAATGTATTTAAGAAAAGGAAATCGATAGACCGTTATAGAGAGCGAGAGATCTTCGTCTCAGTTCTTCAGGAGTAACTGAGACCAACGCAAAGAGACTTCAACCTGCTTCCACTCACCTCTCCTCTGACACGCTACAGCCAGGAAAGCCAGGAAAGACCGGAGTGGAGTGTGTGAGAGAGTACAGGCTCCTTGACACACGCACACACGCACAAGATGAGCACCACTAACCCCTCTAACTCAGAGACGAGGCGCCCCTCCCCCTTCCATCCTCTCGCGAACAGCTGCGGAGTCCTGGGAGCGCGCCCAATCGCCAAGCCATAATCCCCACACAAACAGGAGAACCCCTTCACCGGCTGGCGACAGAGAGGACCCCTCTGTCCCGTCACCCAATCACAATGTGTACCCGCTCTCCTCTCACCAACCAGGGGGACCCGTTCGCCAGACCCTCTCCCCCCTTATCCAATCAGTGCAGGGGTAGCTGTGACCAGCTTTGCTTTGCCCCCCCCAGACAACAGTAAACAGGGAGTGGTATTAGGGTAGTGAATATTTGGAGGAGGGGGGGTTGGGGTATTAAGATCCAAGCCTCTTATCTGGGCACCCCCTCCATGAACCAGACTACCTTTCTGCATGAGTGGCGGTGTAATGCAAGAAAGGCACTGTTTGGCCAACACGCTGACAGGCTTTCAGTGTGGAGTGTGTGTGTATCTGTGTGTGTAAGGGTTCAAAAGGACCAATGGAGGATTAAAATATGGAGTCAATCCCAGTCACACTGTTAATTTAGCTTTTGGACTGCGAAACCCCTTCTCCATGTCCCCCTCCACAGCACTTTGCTTCCTGCATGCTCCTCAGTAAACACTAGAAACTAGATATCTCTCCTTCTCTACTGCAGGCACTTTCCTACTGCATTTTCACAGGATTCCATGGAGGCTGAATTAAAAAAAGGAATTTCTGCTGCGTCTATAAAAAAAGCCGGTCTCGCTTCTTTCCCTTTGAAGTTTTACCCTCTCTCCCCGTCGCTTGTTCCCCTCCCTCTCCCCATCTACAGCTCTCTGTACTTGGTAGTTCTATTCTGACTCATGAAGCAGGGGAGAAGGGATAGTGTGGTGAAGCATCTCTCTGTCTCTGTGTGTGTGTGTGTGTGTGTGTGTGTGTGTGTGTGTGTGTGTGTGTGTGTGTGTGTGTGTGTGTGTGTGTGTGTGTGTGTGTGTGTGTGTGTAAAAGTGCAGTGTAACACTGACATACAGACCCTCCCATTGCCACAAACACCTCAGGCACTCTCTCGCTCTCCCTCTAAACCCATTTGGATGGCATTCTGAACACAGACATAGACGGTTGGCTTAAAAACAGCTCATAAACAAATAGCCTTGTGCTACATTGGACTAGTACAACGCCATAATTAGTCAATTAAATCATACGGTCCCAAGGTCCTGGCCATGAAATTCAGAGGCAGACGAATTTTGCTTTGTATGTGTGTTTAAGAATTTGAGATACTATGTCAGAAGACATACAGATGTGCGCCTCCTCCTACCCACAATCCTCTAGTGTTGGCATCCATAATATTCGAACGAGCAGCGATACAGGAAGCTCCCCCTGAGAATGACTGCATAATTCCGTTCCCATACACATTCTAATTTAGGCCTTCCGCATAAATTAAAAAAGTGCTTGAGAAATTTGTTTTGGGTCTTCTTTTGTGTCGAGCCAATTGTTTATTAACAGATGTATTAATACGTCGGATGGCCTTGGCTAGCGTTTGCGCTTAATCAAAGAAGGCCGAAAACAAACACTCTTGGGTCTGTGCATCTAAAACAATGTCGAAGCATCACAACAGAGATAGATTTGGGTCAAACTGTGGTAATTTACAGCACTGACAGAAATACAGTACATCTCCATACTTCACCCTGGAACACAGTATCTATCGCTAACTGCTCTCTGTGTATCCCAGGACGAGCACTTGACTCAGCTGCTTTCGTTTTGAAGGCAAAAATCAATCATGATAGAAAGTGGCCAACGTTACAATCCACCAAAGTCAACATCTGACACACAACCATCAAACAAATGGCCAAGAATGTACTTTACTGTGAAAAGCTGTGAGAGGGAGGGGAGAAAGGGTTCTAGACTAAAGATGATGGATAAATAAAACACGCATGATAGAGACCGAGAGAAAAAGAGAGCGAAGGAATAGTGGCGCACAGAGAGGGGGAGAGAGAGCGACCCTCTTTTCTAACCCTAAAGAGGATTAGACGATTCAAATAAAACAGGCCAGCAAATTTTTTTAGACAAATATCTTCAACAACATACTCTCCACGGCTCTTTATTTTCTTCATGGACATTTCCCTCAGTGTCACTTCACTGCACCAGACCAGTCAGTAACCTATAAATGACTCGGCTTGTTAATTCTCTTCAGCTTTGGAGAGGAGGGTCAGGTCAAATCCATTGACGTTTTCAGCTAAGTAGCCTTTTATCAACCGTGAGGAGGAAAACATGTATAAGCCTTGTCTCCTGTTGGTTTCAGAACCATGCTTACCATACCAGACAGGGTTGGTGTCAATTCCACTAACACTATTGCAATTCTGTAAGAAACAATGAAGAACATGGGAATCTCTTAACTTCCTGTTATGATCTAATTGAAATGGAATCGACACCAACCTTGACACCAGTGTTTCTCAACCTTTTGAGGACCAGGGGGATGCAAGCTATTGTTTACGTAAAATGACCATTCTTCCCTGGTTGACCACTTCCATTAAAACGAGCACTGGAAAGTTGACAGAATCAGGATCAGACAACTAACCGCCTGAGGGACTGGTAAGCAACAACCCAAGGACCAGACCCGGCCCGTGGACGGCGGGTTGAGGAACACTGGTTTATACCATAGCATTTAGCGGCGCACACACCAAAGACTTCATAATAGAAAAGGGAGCGTTCAGAGTTACACACACATCCAGCTCCATTTCTCTAAGCTCAGGCCCATGTCAACCATGAGTCGACGCACACAGGCATGCAGTCATGCTCCAGACTTAGTGCAACTGAACGCAGCCCATATGTAAGGGTTCATTAGAAACAAACACTCCAGATTTGGGTCAAACACACGCCAAGTACTTTCAAATTCTACTCAAGAAAAGCTATGCTTGATTTAGCACTTTTGGGATTATGGTGGTTCTATTGTCCCAGGCAAATCAAGTCAAGAACATTTGAAAGTATTTTACATAAGCGTATAGGACCCACGTCTGTCCGCAAGACTGTCATGGCAGTGAAGTTAGATGGAGTGGAAACCTGTACTGAGCCGCAGTGCCAGTAACCTACCCTGCATTTCTTTCCCCCTACCAGACAAAAGGAGTGCAGGGAATCAAATGGACACATCAGCACAGGGAGGAACAAGAAGAAAACATGGATAACGGAGAGCTATAAGCAGGGGCAGCATGCAGGAGAAAAAGGCGAGAGAAGAAAGCCACGGGAGGATGAGATAGAAGTTAAACAAGCCAAATCAGGCCAATCGAGCACAGTGGATGGGCGTTGGCGCCGTGGGAGGAGCTTAGGGAGATGGCAAAGAGGGGTAAGTTCAAGCACAAGCAAGCGAATGAGGCGTCACCTTGGTCAGCAGGTGAGAAGGCTTTCCTGCAATGCTTTTCAGAATGAGGGACGTTTCTCTGTCCAGATAGGAGTGCTTGGTGGCGCAGAGGTGAGGAGAGAAACAGATTAAGACAGTCAGTGCAATGATTCTCAATGGCTCATTAAAAAAATGCTTTTGAAGGGTGGGGGGGAGGTTTACAGTGTGGAAGCAAAGAGAGGTCCAATAGTTGGAGCGTCGATTGTGGTGGTCATACTAGATAGCTGTGGATGGGGAAGAGAGAGGATTTATCAAAAGCACTCTCTGAAGATGATACTGCTGTGATTACTGAAGGTGATCGCTAACACTCACCTATACACAATCACACACATGCATGTCTTGCTTTTTCTCCAACACACGCACACACACCGACACATGCCCCCACACACACACACACACACTTACAGTGTCCAGATCCACTTCACCCTCCCGTGAAGTAAAGTCAAGCTGCCGTCTGGCCGGCTTACCACTGGCCCGTCGCAGTAGTGAGGCATGCTGGGAAACGGGGAGGTGCATTATGGGTGCAGAGAGGATGCAAACACACACAGTTAACATGCATGGGGACGGGGAGGTTTCCTTTCCACTTCTTCAGTCTCCCCATCGCATACTGATTCTATATATGTGGTCATGTGTGGCGCTACGTTAGTGATAACGTACTGCATACTGGATATATGCACGCACTGTACGGTTAGTCACTTTGGATAAAAGCCTCTGCTAAGTTGCATATATATATATATATATATATATATATATTTTCTCCTATCCATCTTGTAAAGCTAAACTAAGTCAAGCAGGTTGAGTTGACAGCCAAACAGGTACAGTAGATACATTGTAATCCATATCACACATGCAGACTTCAGGGATTACAATGCATTCCCTCACTGTACTGGAAAGACCACACTTTCCAATGGGTAGTATACACACACACAACATTGTGTGTTATACGGATAGCAAACAAATGTAATACAATGAGTTGTACGGTGCTCATTTGGCATGCAGCTGGACTTGAAAACCTCATGCAGTGTAAGTGCATCATGCAGGGAACTAGAGAGTGTGGTTTTCAGAGGGTGCGAGTACACACACACATTCATCATCATACCCTTCACCACCACCATACCATTCACCACCACCATACCATTCACCACCACCATCATCATACCATACCATTCACCACCATACCATTCACCACCATCATACCATTCATCATCATCATACCATTCATCATCATCATACCATTCACCACCACCATACCATTCACCACCACCATACCATTCATCATCATCATACCATTCACCACCATACCATTCACCACCATCATACCATTCATCATCATCATACCATTCATCATCATCATACCATTCACCACCATCATACCATTCACCACCACCATACCATTCACCACCACCATACCATTCACCACCATCATACCATTCACCACCACCATACCATTCACCACCACCATACCATTCACCATCATCATACCATTCACCACCATCATACCATTCACCACCACCATACCATTCACCACCATCATACCATTCACCACCACCATACCATTCACCACCACCATACCATTCACCACCACCATACCATTCACCACCACCATACCATTCATCATCATCATACCATTCACCACCATCATACCATTCACCACCATACCATTCACCACCACCATACCATTCATCATCATCATACCATTCATCATCATCATACCATTCACCATCATCATACCATTCACCACCACCATACCATTCACCACCACCATACCATTCACCACCATCATACCATTCACCACCACCATACCATTCACCACCACCATACCATTCACCACCATCATACCATTCACCACCACCATACCATTCACCACCACCATACCATTCACCACCACCATACCATTCACCACCATCATACCATTCACCACCACCATACCATTCACCACCACCATACCATTCACCACCACCATACCATTCACCACCACCATACCATTCACCACCACCATACCATTCACCATCATCATACCATTCACCACCACCATACCATTCATCATCATCATACCATTCACCACCACCATACCATTCACCACCACCATACCATTCACCACCACCATACCATTCACCACCACCATACCATTCACCACCACCATACCATTCACCACCACCATACCATTCACCACCACCATACCATTCATCATCATCATACCATTCACCACCACCATACCATTCACCACCACCATACCATTCACCACCACCATACCATTCACCACCACCATACCATTCACCACCACCATACCATTCATCATCATCATACCATTCACCACCACCATACCATTCACCACCACCATACCATTCATCATCATCATACCATTCACCACCACCATACCATTCACCACCACCATACCATTCACCACCACCATACCATTCATCATCATCATACCATTCACCACCACCATACCATTCACCACCACCATACCATTCACCACCACCATACCATTCACCACCACCATACCATTCACCACCACCATACCATTCACCACCACCATACCATTCACCACCATCATACCATTCACCACCATCATACCATTCACCACCACCATACCATTCATCATCATCATACCATTCACCACCACCATACCATTCACCACCATCATACCATTCATCATCATCATACCATTCACCACCATCATACCATTCACCACCACCATACCATTCATCATCATCATACCATTCACCACCACCATACCATTCACCACCATCATACCATTCATCATCATCATACCATTCACCACCATCATACCATTCATCATCATCATACCATTCACCACCACCATACCATTCACCACCACCATTCCATTCATCATCATACCATTCACCACCATACCATTCATCATCATCATACCATTCACCACCATCATACCATTCACCACCATCATACCATTCACCACCATCATACCATTCATCATCATCATACCATTCATCATCATCATACCATTCATCACCATCATACCCTTCACCACCATCATACCCTTCACCACCATCATACCATTCACCACCATCATACCATTCACCACCATCATACCATTCACCACCATCATACCATTCACCACCATCATACCATTCACCACCATCATACCATTCACCACCATCATACCATTCACCACCATACATCATCATCATACCATTCACCACCATCATACCATTCACCACCATCATACCATTCACCACCATCATACCATTCACCACCATCATACCAATCATCATCATACCATTCATCACCACCATACCAATCATCATCATACCATTCATCACCACCATACCAATCATCATCATACCATTCACCACCATCATACCATTCACCACCATACCATTCATCATCATCATCATACCATTCACCACCATACCTCATCACCATACATCATCATACCATTCACCACCATACATCATCATACCATTCATCACCACCATACCATTCACCACCATCATACCATTCATCACCACCATACCATTCATCACCACCATACCATTCATCATCATACCATTCACCACCATACCATTCCATTCACCACCATACCATTCATCTGCATACCATTCATCTGCATACCATTCATCATCATACCGTTCATCATCATACCGTTCATCATCATACCGTTCATCCCCATTCATCACCATTCCATTCATCACCATACCATTCATCACCATACCATTCATCATGTTCGAACAAACAAAGCACTGCAGCAGTTTATTTTCCCCCATAACCAAACAGCCTTTCACTGTCATAACTCAGATAGTCAACCCACCCTTTTAGTCTGCATAAAGGAGGTCCCACAATGCCCCATTAACGGCATTCATTACCCTGCACAAACTAAAAGCCTGTACATGAAAAAGGGCTTCTGATAGGCTGAGATAACTGGGCCTTGTTTGCAGGCTGACTCTCATACAGACGACAACAGAGGATAGAAATGAACAACCTGTCAGTGGTAATGTTTCACTAAGAGATATGTTCATGGTACATCTTAGTTACTTTTTAGGAAATAATTGGGAAATCAGGATTGTGAAGATTGGAGTGTAGGTATGAGTGTGTGTGACTTACCTCTGTACTGGCCGGGCCCTGTGGTGGCTGGGGGCCTTGGGACTCTTCTTCCTGCTCGGCCCCTCCTGCTGTCCTAGACAGCACCTTGTCGATATCCAGAGAGTCCATGCTGGATGCAGACGCAGAATTAACGCTGGACCTCGAGGAGTGGCCCCCCGCCTCGTGTTCACTAACCGCGCCAACTGAGCCCGTCCTCCGGTGTTGCGAGGACGAGGAACCCGCCGAGGGCCGCCGGAGGGTGGCAGAGGAGTAGGAGGAAGAAGTCTGGTGCGCCGCTTCGTCCATGCTGAGTGACGCCCGCTCTAACTGGGCCGTGATGTCGTCCAGCGAGAAGTTCGATGCAGACGGGCGCCCTTGGGTGTTGGAGCTGCCCCCTCGGACAGTGGAGGCTGGTGACGCCCGGGTACTACTGCTGGTGCTGCCCCCGCTGCTACCCCCTCCACCGCTGCCAGTCTGCTTGGCACTGGCGCTGCGACCCCCCGGGCCTCGCTGTTGACATTTAGCCTGGCGGGCGGTGCCAGTATTGGGCTTGCCGATGGTGCTGAGCTCCTGTTCTATGGAACACAGGTCAGCCATCAGGGCATCCAGGTCTACGGTCTCTGTCGTCTGGTTCAGAGCCTCTGTAAGGAGGGGGAAAAGGGGAGTGTGAATCACCTTCTTTTGTATTCACACATGATAGTACACACATGCTAGTACAGACATGCTAGTACACACACACACTCAAATATTGATTTCATGAAAGCGTGACAGTTGAAAAGGTACTTTTGCACAGCAGTAAAGCAAGGTTGTTGTGGGTCACACAGGCATGTCACAGACACCATGCTCTGCAGGAAGTAGGTAGGGCATATAGGTCTGAGTGTGTGTGTCTTACCGTTGATGTTGTACATGGAGAAGCGGTACGAAAAGTTAGCCATGTTGGTTTCCTGTCTGAGAGGGGCCTTCTGGACTGGCTTCTGTGGCTTCCCGTCATCCAGGCTCTGTAGAGGACAAATCACACTATCAAAATCACCATCGTAAAGATATTCTCTGATACTTCTGTATACTTTTTAGGCCACTAGTTCTGAATGTAGCGCACACTAGCCAAAAGTAGTCCAGAAATTGCGTACTACGTCACAAAATCTTTGCTCTCTCGCTCTACTGTCTGTGTGTCTTGCTAGCTGTCACTCAAATGGCGAGGGGCTGAAGCTCATTGGCTGAAACTCAAACTGCTAGGGGACTGGCCCACGTGGGGGTAAATGTAGGGAAAATGGCACCACACAGATTCCAGAAAGTAGTTTTCAAACTAAGGATTTAATGGCTAATTGAGGTAAGACAGTAATTCTGCTCATAGATTGTGCATGTATGATCTACACATGAAACAATCCAGCCCAAAGCGGGAGGTTTAAAAAATGCTTACTAGTTGCCAAAGTACCGGCACATGTCTTTAATCCATAACAATACAAGACCAGACTTTAACAGGCTTGAAGGAAGTGGAAGTGGAACATGACTTAGCGAAAGGGTGGGTAACTAGGATAATATGGTTGCCGGGATACGGTTACCAGGATACGGTTGCTAGGGCACGGTTACTAGGTTACAGTTACATGGTTGCATGGATACTGTTACTATGATATTGTTGCTAGAATAGGATTACTTGGATATGGTTCGCTAGGATACCGTTGCCAAGACATGGTATCCATGACATAGCTACCAGGATATGGTTGCCAGGCTACCGTTGCCAGGATACGCCCATCCTCCCCTACTGTAATACCTGTGTGAGTTTGTCCAGCTCTCCCAACCAGGCTCCAAACATTTTGTCCAGGTCCTGGTCTTCCTTATCACTGTCCTCCTCCACTCCCCCGTGGTCCAGCTCATCATCAGACATATCAGCCATCTGGAAACAGACAGACAATACTTCATTAGACTATAGAAATCAATTACAATCAAAACGATTAAAATATTTAAATTCACGAGCACGCATGCATACGTGCACACGTTTACTAAAGAGAGAATTCTAAATCGCACAGTGGCAGCGATGAAACCACACCTTCACCAGCTCAGCCTTCTTATACACGTTACCATGGCAACCGCCAAAAGAGCTCTATAACGCAGAGGGATACGGCTGCGCAACGGCAGGAGGCTATTCCCTGTTGTGTCTGCCAGAGATACAGTACTCCACATGCTGGATGCCGTTGGAAGGCCTACTGAGTTGAGCCAAGGCCTATTCCCCACGAGTGGCTGCCCATACTGCTTTGGCTGTTGTGTACAGTAGTGAGCACTGACATGACCGCATGGCACGTTCCACATAGGCGCCACATCAATTCATAAAAGAACATTATGGCTTCAATAAACCCATCGTGCCTATGGTCAGACATTGGTGATAAGAGTCGAAGTCGACTGTCAGCCACAGCCAGTCATGAACTCTGCCCCAAATCGTGCCCTATTCCCTTTATAGTGTACTTGGGCTTTGGTCAAAAGTCATGCACTATGAAGGGAATGGTGTGCCACTTGGGACGTAGCCATGGTATTCTGTATCACAGAGCCTCATCGTGCCGTCTAATGATAATGACAGAGCGCCCTCTTGTGGACAGATTAGAAAAAATACATTTCCCACCTTTTACATTGCTGGGATAATGACTCGGTGTTTAAATCATGTGCAGTGTCATGACTCAAAGCCACACCGGTAGAACTTGAGCTAATGACACTACAAGCCTTTAAAGGCCCTAGGGGTTTGTGTGTGTGTGTGTGTGCGTGCGTACATGCGTCACGGAAGGCCCCACTTGAAGCCCCTTCCCTAACCACCACCCACATCTGTGGCTTAACCAATCTCGAACCCCACTCCTTTCTGATCCACTCCAACCTCGGACAGACAGAAGCATATTTGACTAATAGCTGACCCCTTCACATCCTCTTCTGATACCATTAAGAGTATGACCAGTGACCCCTTCACATCCTGTTCCTATTGCATCACTTCCTGGTTGGATAGGGAGACATTTTAGTGGGGGAGTATTAGGAATGGAAACAGCATCGGATCTAGTCAGAGGAATGCCATCTTATCTTAATCTACTGACAGGCTACATGAGGACATGGGGAGGCAGGGCCACGCACAGTGGGACACAAGAAAACACTCCCTCGCACATGGCCACACACGCGCACGGACGCACACCCTCTACCACAGAACCGTAACCACAGATTTCAATGACTACGCCCGCCTCCGTCCTCTTTCTCCGCACGCACACACAATTCTCTGAGAGCGCAACTAGCGAGGGGTGAGACAGAAACAAGCACACACACGGCGACACAGGATCACAGGCTCAATGGCCCGGCAGCAGCGTGTGACAGTCACCTAAAGACACAAAAGGCCCAGTCTTTTCCCCACAATATTACCTACCCTGTGTTCCTACAGTACATGAACCCCTACAACAGCCAGACCTGGGTTCAAATAATATTTGAAATCTTTCAAATACTTTGAGCGTTTGCTCTAGCCTGCCGAGAGTGCCAGGGTTGGCAGTTTGGGGCCTATTCTATAGGTTCCATTGCACCAGGAGAGCTCAATCAAGCACAGATAAAGTATTTGAAATGATTTTCACATAGTATTTGAAGCCAGGTCTGATAGCAGCCCATTCAGATGGAAGAGTTAGAAGCTCAGGCCTCAGGTCATCTCAGTGGTGTTCCAGGGGGTATAGTGTTTCCCTTTAACCGTGCTGTGAGCCCCTTGATGGGGGACTGTACCAGACAACAGGACCCTCCATAGGTACATAGTTGACCCCTGCTTTTGATACGGTGTGCATCCTTGTTTTCCTTATCAGGACCCCAATGTCCTAACAATTCACCCGAATGTTTCGACAGGGTAGGAAAACAATAACTTTTTTTTGAAAAGGCAGGACAAGTTTCATGTCCAAAATCTGTTCAAATGCTATTTTAAGCTTACGGGTTAGGTTTATGTTTATGGGGTTTTAGTGTTGAAGAAAACATGATTTTTAATAGTCAAACATTTTTATTTCACATCACAAAAATAAAGCTGTGTGTGGGTGTGACCCGCAAACTGATCCAATATCAGCATTTCGAGCTCAATTGAGATTGTATCTGTACAGTATCATTTTCTGCAGCATCATGTCGGAGTGTGTGTGTGTGTGGTAGTGTAATGTAATATGTCTCAAAGAGAGGAGCACTGTGTTTAAGTGTGGAGAGAGCAGTGGAGAAGAAGGGCAGGAAGGGCTTGCTTTGAAAATCCACTCTTATTCCGCTGAGAGAGAGAGAGCAGAGAGGAAAGAGAGAAGACATGCTTCCCTGCATCTCTACCTCCAAATAGTTATTTTCTTCTGTGTTAACAGCTCAAAGAAAAAGTGATAGGAAGAAGCAGAAGAGAGAGAGAGAGAGAGGAAGGGAGAAAGAAAAAGCAGAGGGAGCAGGGAGGAAGGAACGAGGGAGCGAGCAGGGAGGGAGGAGAGTGAGGGAAAGAAGAGAGAACAGGGAGGGAGAAAAGGAATAAGGAGAAAGAAAAAGGGCTGAGTTGCAGTTACCATTCTGTGGTTAACCAGCCTGTGACTTGGGCCTAGTTCAGCTAAGTGTGTGAGTGGGCCTGGTGGGCACTGGCACAGGCCATAAACACACAAAAGTTCATGCGTGCAAAATACGCACGCACACACCAGCTGGAAAGGAGTCTGTTTCGTATCATGCGCGGACACATTCAAGACAGCTAGCTCACACAGAACCACCGTTGTGCGTGTGACTGTGCAGATTTACAGGCATGCTCAGTTACACGCACAGTCTTTCCACACTGTCTCTACAGCTGCCCAACCATCGCCCCCCTAAGACCCCTTGGCAATCCCAGTCAACCCTTTAGTTGGCATGGCCGCCATATATGTGATCCACAATGTACAGTGAACAGGGCGCACACCCGTGCGTGTGTATGTAGTAGCTGTGCGTGCGGAGTGGGGGGGTGTCAGCACAGGAAATGGCCTAATTTCCCCCCACGGGCTGTTCCATAACACCCAAGCATAGCTGTCAATCAAAAACCAGCATCGCCATGGTTACAGTGCCAGGGACAGGGCTTCTTTACAGCATGACATCATGGCGAACCGGGGAGGACAGGAAGAGGAAAAGAACAGAGTGAAATAAGCCTCCTTTCTGTTTGCAAAGAGTGCTGTGTCCGAAATGGCACCCTATGGGCCCTGGTCAAAAGTAGCACACTATATAGGGAATAGGGCGACATTTGGGATGCAACCATGGGATGGATTTCAGTCTTTCCTTGTAAATATGTAAGTCATTGGGTGTACTATCCCTTTCCGATAGGACCATAAATACTGCCTAGAGGCAGCTCTCCAAGCGGGCTGGTTGATCTGCGTTTCCCAACTACTTGGGGTTTGAATATGTTCATGTGACATTTGATTTCTACAAAGTACCCCACATTCAATAAAAACCGAAGTAATATCAAACTTCAGGTGGCCGAGGATGATTTGCAAAACCTCGCCACCATCGGACTCTACATAGGCAAGATATTTTTGCATACCGTTTCTGCCTAGCAGCTTGTGCACAATACTAAAATTACATTACCAGATATTTGAGGCAAGGGGCATTTCAATATAGCCTATTCTCATGACTTCGCCTACACCACCCGGCCAGTTTATTAGGTACACCACCCCGTTCACAAAAATGGATCGCTCCTACAGACAGTGAGTCACGTTGCCGTGGCCTGCTATATAAACAGGCAGACGGGCATCGAGGCATTCAGTTACTGTTCGATTTAACAGAATGGGCAAAACGAGTGACCTAAGCGACTAATGAGCGTGGAATGATCGTCTGTGCCAGGCGCGCCGGATCCAGTATCTCAGAAACGGCCGCCCTCCTGCGATTTTTCACGCACGACAGTGTCTAGGGTTCCCCGAGAATGGTGAGACAAACACAAACACATCCAGTCAGCGCCAGTCCTGTGGGTAAAAACGGCTCGTTGATGAGAGAGGTCATAGGAGAATGCCAAGAATGGTGCAAGCTAACAGGCGGGCCGCAAATAACGGCACAGTACAACAGTGGTGTGCAGAATGGTATCTCGGAATGCACAACTCTTCGATCCTTGTCACGGGTTTGCTATTGCAGCAGACGACCACGCCCTAGTTCCCCTGCTATGAGCTAAAAACAAGAAGAAGCGGCTCCAGTGGGCGCGCCATCACCAACACTGGACAACTGAGGAAAACGTCACCTGGTTCAACGAATCCCGCTTCCTGGTGCGTCATGCTAATGGCAGAGTCGGGATTTGGCGTAAGCGGTATTAGTCCATGAACCCATCCTGCCTGGTGTCAACGGTACAGGCTGGTGGTGTATCGCCGTCCGAATCTGCAGCAAGAAATCAGGCTGTTCAGGAGGCAAAAAGGGTCCGACCCGGTGCTAGATGGGTGTACCAAATAAACTGGCCATTGAATCCAGGTGAAAGCTATGATCCATGTTAAAGCTATGTTTTGTACTGAGTGTACAAAACATTATGAACACCTCTTTCCATGACAGACTGGCCAGGTGAACGCTATGATCCCTTACTGACGTCACTTGTTAAATCCACGTCAGATCAGTGTAGATGAAGGGGAGGAGGTGTGTGTCAAGAACTGCAACGCTGCTGGGTTAAAAAAGAATGGTCCACCCCTCCCAAAGGACATCCAGCCAACTTAACTGTGGAACGCATTGGAATAAACATGGGCCAGCATCCCTGTGGAATGCTTTCGACAACTTGTAGAGTCCACGCCCCGACGAATTGAGGCTGTTCTGAGGGCAAAAGACTCAAGCTGGCATATTAGATTTCAAATAGCCTAACTACACCAGCAAAATTGGCAAAAAGTATGTGGAATAACAGTAGTGTTCCTGCTGAGATAAGGACACTATTTAGTCTATATTTTAGCCCATTGTAGGGGATGGGAATTGTTGTAACGACAACAACAGCTTTTGGGAAAGACCAAATATATTAAAACAGGTAATAAAAATATCCGGAAGACATAGCCTAAAATCTCATCAACTGTGCCTGAAAATCATTTTGAAATCAGATCGTATGCGTTTGCCTTTCTACATCACGAGCATCGGAACCGTGGCTAACGCAAGTGGTGGATTAAATAACACTTTCAACAGCTAACTAGGCTACATTATCACGTGCTGTAATAAGGAGGCAGTCTGCGACAGGGAAAGTAATGACAGCAAATGAGTTTGTTGAAAATTGTGTACAAAACAGTGGTACAAGTTGCCGTGCTTCTCTTTTGGCAATTGAGTTCATAAACTGCCCGTCACAGCAAACTGCCAGCCACAGCATAGAGGATCGTTTCTTTATAAAAATGTGCATCCAATCGCCTTGGCCCCAGACCCTTACTAAACCAATTACAAGCTTCAATCTGTCACAGTGCAGTGGCAGGAAAACGATGGATCTCCCAGGTGAAGCTGCCACGGTTACAAATCAAAAACGTGTAAAAAGTCCAGTGGCCATTTGATTAACTGTTCAGCAGTCTTATGACTTGGGTGACTGGAGTCTGACACTTTTTGGGGCTTTCCTGACACCGCCTAGTATATAGGGCCTGTATGGCAGGAATCTTGGCCCCAGTGATGTACTGGGCCGTACGCACTACCCTCTGTAGTGCCTTTTACTGTCAGATGCCGAGCAGTTGCCATACCAGGCGGTGATGTAACCGGTCAGGATGCTCTCGATGGTGCAGCTGTAGATCTGTTTGAGGATCTGGGGACCCATGCCAAATCGTTTCAGTCTCCTGAGGGGGAAAAGGTGTTGTTGTGCCCTCTTCACCACTGTCTTGGTGTGTTTGGACCATGATAGTGCGTTAACGCACTGAATTGGATTAATTCGAAAATAAAAGCAGTACTTTTTTCAATAAGTGAGAAATAAAAGGTGTGGTGTGTGAAGATGGTCAAACGCATGTCTCACGCTTTTAAATCAGGATCCCAGGTGCTAATCAATTCACTTAAAGCTGTTAGAACACCTGCTACTAAGGGCATGACTGATTTACAACCGGGGGCATCACCACTACCTGAAACAGAGCAACAGTGTCTGTTCTATGTGAGTCATCACAACACAAACACCCATGGCCTTTTGCTTTTTAATGGTATCAGAAGAAGACTCTTTTCTCCTTCCCTCCCTCGCTCTCACCTTCCCTCAATCTCCAACACTTTTTCCTCCCACTATCCACCTCTGTCTCCCTCCGTGTCTCTCTCGGTCTCCCTCCGTGTCTCTCTCGGTCTCCCTCCGTGTCTCTCTCTGTCTCCCTCCAACACTCTCTCTGTCTCCCTCCAACACTCTCTCTGTCTCCCTCCAACACTCTCTCTGTCTCCCTCCAACACTCTCTCTGTCTCCCTCCAACACTCTCTCTCCGTCTCCCTCCAACACTCTCTCTGTCTCCCTCCAACACTCTCTCTGTCTCCCTCCAACACTCTCTCTGTCTCCCTCCAACACTCTCTCTGTCTCCCTCCAACACTCTCTGTCTCCCTCCAACACTCTCTCTGTCTCCCTCCAACACTCTCTCTGTCTCCCTCCAACACTCTCTGTCTCCCTCCAACACTCTCTCTGTCTCCCTCCAACACTCTCTCTGTCTCCCTCCAACACTCTCTCTGTCTCCCTCCAACACTCTCTCTGTCTCCCTCCAACACTCTCTCTGTCTCCCTCCAACACTCTCTCTGTCTCCCTCCAACACTCTCTCTGTCTCCCTCCAACACTCTCTCTGTCTCCCTCCAACACTCTCTCTGTCTCCCTCCAACACTCTCTCTGTCTCCCTCCAACACTCTCTCTCTCTCCAGGCCAGTGTGTCTAGAAGCCTGACAGTTCCTCATCTGTCTCCCATCACCACCGGGGTCAGAGCTGGGGCCACCTCAGGGTTCAGAGGTCGCCCCACTGGGGCTGTTGTGGTGTTAAGCCTCTGCCACAGTGGGAGGGGTACACAGGAAACACACACACACGGACGTCTGCCCCACACTAGGCCACCAGTTTGGGTGGGTCTGTGCCTCCGAGGAGGGAGAGAAAAGAAAGAGAGACAGCGGGAAGAGAGGAAAGAGACAGCGGGAAGAGAGGAAAGAGACAGCGGGGAGAGAGGAAAGAGACAGCGGGAGAGAGGAAAGAGACAGCGGGAGAGAGGAAAGAGACAGCGGGAGAGAGGAAAGAGACAGCGGGAGAGAGGAAAGAGACAGCGGGAGAGAGGAAAGAGACAGCGGGAGAGAGGAAAGAGACAGAGGGAGAGAGGAAAAAGACAGCGGAAGAGAGGAAAGAGACAGCGGGAGAGAGGAAAGAGAAAGGGGGACTGTTCTGGAAAAGCACTACTCGAAATTAAAGAAGGTAATGGCTGGATTCCAATGCTTAACCATGAGACTGGGAATAGAGAACAGAACAAACTGTCAATGTACTCTTGAGTGCTCAAGCTGGGCAAGAGCGAAGAGTGATTCAAATAGAGAAGGGAGAGGATGTGATGTTCGCCTATGGAGGGTCAAAAGTCAGCGTCATCGAAGGTCATACATGGGATGCTCACTGACAGTCAAGTCAGGAGGTGTATAACCCTAACCTGTAGCCAATGCATCTGTATATAACCACACACACACAAGCCGTATAAATGTGAATTTGAAACACTACATATTTCTCAATGACAGAGATAAATACAGGCCAAAGTTATATGGCATGTAGCCTAGTAGGACAAGTAGAACAGTGTTTAACCGGGCTGTTTGGTTGACTTCCGTGTAATCTGAATAGAAAATCAGCTAGCCACTCATGCTTCACATACAAACCAATTGACCCTATATAAGTATACTTGAAAGGGGGAGGCAAGGAGAGAGATAAGTGGCAGGTAGCCGAGCGGTTAAGAGCGTTGGGCCAGTAACCCAAAAGTCGCTGGTTTGAATGTCTGAGCCGGCAAGGTGGTCAAATCTGTCGTTTTGCCCTTGAGAAAGGCAGTTAATCCCCAACAACAACTGCTCCCCGGGTGATTAAGGCAGCCACTTGCAACACTGATACAGAGGGCTCAATGCATTAGACATTTCGGTTGAATGCGTTCAGTTGTGCAACTGACGAGGTATCCCCCTTTCCAAAAGAATGGTGAAAGACAGGGTGCACGGAGAGATGAGGATTGATAGAGCAGAAAGTAGAGAGAGAGAATGAGGGAGAAAGAATGGAAGGAGAGTTAGGCAGAGAGAGCAGGGAAGGAGTGAGCATGGGGGAGAGAAATAGGGAGGGAGCAAGAGAGAGAATGAGGAAGAGAGTGGGAGGGAGGGAAGGAGGGAATGAGAGAGAGAAAGCATTATGACAATTCCACAGAATGATAATGACAGAATGATAATGAAACTCATATTTTTCCACTTTAAAAATGTATGCACTGAACGTGAATTTAAATGAAGAGGGCAGAGTTCCAATTTCCACAGAGAATTTCACAAGAACACATTTACTTGAAGAACAGTACAGACGCAAAGTTCGGTAACAGAATGACGTTTTGTGCAGTTTGCGTCATCATAGTGTTCCTGTGGAATTGCCCATTACATCATAGATGAGATTACGTGGTACTCTGCAGTCTCCTCGTTAATTCACTTTGCATCCGAGTAGGAACAGAACATTGTTTATTTGGTTTGTTCTCAGCCTTGTCCTGGGTCCTGTTCATTAGAGCTTACCGGAGCAGAACGATTTGCAACGGAAAATGAGCGCTCGTTTCTTACTGAACAAGTTCAGATATTGCATCCCTTCGTTTTGGAACGTTCTCTGACGTTTCGTGCCCACTGGACAAGACCATGGTAAGCGTGAACGCAAGTGTGCGCGCGCACACATACACAGCTCACCTTTCTATACTAGCTTCACCAACACAGAGAATTGATAACCCTTTTATGATTCAAAAAGAGGAAGCAGTAGAGTCGGTGACTATGACGTAAGCTGTATGAAAACACTATTGTGCCATCATGAGTAATGGCGGAATAGATGTTTCTATAAACCAAACTTCTAAAATGGGTGTGGATGTAGTCTAATTTTGGCGTTGTACCCCACCCACCCACACAATGCTCTCACACACACAACCCCCTTGTGTGTGTTTTTGTCTGACGCAAGGAGGACCGAGGGGCTAATAAAACAGCAGTGACACATTGTCTCAACAGCTTCCTCCGTAGAAAAACATAACAGCCAGACACACGACAACCCATAATATTGTTTCTCAGTCTGCAACTCATTTTCTCTGTCTCTCAAACTTAAAACTCCACCCTGACCCCAATGTAGACGAGAGCCTTTTCAAGTCCAAAAATACATCAACATCACATCGTATCACGATGAATTCTCAAAAAGGAGAAAAATACTCTCATAACAGGGGAAGTTAATAACAATAAATGCCAATTAGAAGACACTTTTATCCAAAAAGACTTAGTCATGGGTCATGAGTGTATGCATTCCCCCGGAATCAAACCCACAATCCTGGCGTTGAAAGTGCCATGCTCCACCATCTAAGCCACACAGGATGAGTAACCGTCTCGAATTAAGTTGTCTTGCATTAAGGTAAAATGCTGAATTTCCCCTTTAAACCCACTACGCCATTCTGTAGCGGTAGATAAAAAAGGACGTTCCTGTGCGTTTGGTAGGGCTCAACTGTTGTCTGAGGGGGTGGAGGGGGTGAACACCAAGAACAAATAAAACATTTAGGGAGGCCTGCTGGGTTAAGAATAGCACTCCAGTGTGTGTGAGTGTGTGGTAATGGCACATTACAGAGTGGGTCCCATATTCCCAGCACCGCTAATTGTCCCCTGGGAAGTGTGTATCTCAAACTAAGGCTGCTATAGATGACAGTGGTTTGTTTTTCCTTACCATGAATACATTAATCTAATCTAGAACATTTAACACTGACTAAATGTAGAAAGTCTGCTTCAACAGCTATCGTCACTAGAGGTCGACCGATTCCTCGGGAATGGCCGATAACTTGAAATCGGCCCTAATTTTTCATAACAATCGGAAATTGGTATTTTTGGACACCGATTTGGCCAAATTTAATACCTTTATTTAACTAGGCAAGTCAGTTAAGAACACATTCTTATTTTCAATGACGGCCTAGGAACGGTGGGTTAACTGCCTCGTTCAGGGGCAGAACGACAGATTTTTACCTTGTCAGCCCGGGGATTCAATCTTGCAACCTTACGGTTAACTAGTCCAACGCTCTAACCACCTGCCTCTCATTGCACTCCACGAGGAGCCTGCCTGTTACGCGAATGCAGTAAGAATCCAAGGTAAGTTGCTAGCTAGCATTAAACTTATCTTATAAAAAACAATCAATCATAATCACTAGTTACCTACACATGGTTGATGATATTACTAGTTTATCTAGCGTGTCCTGCGTTGCATATAATCCATGCGGTGCGCATTTGCGAAAAAGGATTGTCGTTGCTCCAACGTGTACCTAACCATAAACATCAATTGCTTCCTTAAAATCAATACACAAGTATATATTTTTAAACCTGCATATTTAGTTAATATTGCCTGCTAACATGAATTTCTTTGTGTCACTTCTCTTGCAACAGAGTCAGGGTATATGCAGCAGTTTGGGACGCCTGGCTCTTTGAGAACTGTGTGAAGACTATTTCTTCCTAACAAAGACAGCCAACTTCACCAAACGGGGGATGATTTACCAAAAGCGCATTTGCGAAAAAAGCACAATCGTTGCATGACTGTAGCTAACCATAAACATCAATGCCTTTCTTAAAATCAATACACAGAAGTTATATTTTTTAAACCTGCATATTTAGCTAAAATAAATCCAGGTTAGCAGGCTATATTAACCAGGTGAAATTGTGTCACTTCTCTTGCGTTCATTGCACGCAGAGTCAGGGTATATGCAACAGTTTGGGTCGCCTGGCTCATTGCGAACTAATTTGCCAGAATTAAACATAATTATGACATAACATTGAAGGTTGTGCAATGTAACAGGAATATTTAGACTTATGGATGCCACCCGTTAGATAAAATACGGAACGGTTCCGTATTTCACTGAAAGAATAAACGTTTTGTTTTCGAGATGATAGTTTCCGGATTCGACCATATTAATGACCTAAGGCTTGTATTTCTGTGTGTCATTATGTTATAATTAACTCTATGATTTGATAGAACAGTCTGACTGAGCGATGGTAGGCACCAGCAGGCTTGTAAGCATTCATTCAAACAGCACCTTCGTGCGTTTTGTCAGCAGCTCTTCGCAATGCTTCAAGCATTGCACTGTTTATGACTTCAAGCCTATCAACTCCCGAGATTAGGCAGGTGTAACCGATGTGAAATGACTAGCTAGTTAGCGGGGTGCGCGCTAATAGCGTTTCAAACGTCACTCGCTCTGAGACTTGGAGTAGTTGTTACCCTTGCTCTGCATGGGTAACGCTGCTTCGAGGGTGGCTGGTGTCGATGTGTTCCTGGTTCGAGCCCAGGTAGGAGCGAGGAGAGGGACGGAAGCTATACTGTTACACTGGCAATACTAAAGTGCCTATAAGAACATCCAATAGTCAAAGGTATATGAAATACAAATCTTAGAGAGAAATAGTCCTATAATAACTACAACCTAAAACTTCTTACCTGGGAATATTGAAGACTCATGTTAAAAGGAACCACCAGCTTTCATATGTTCTCATGTTCTGAGCAAGGAACTTAAACATTAGCTTTCTTACATGGCACATATTGCACTTTTACTTTCTTCTCCAACACTTTGTTTTTGCATTATTTAAACCAAATTGAACATGTTTCATTATTTATTTGAGGCTAAATTGATTTTATTGATGTGTTAAAATAAGTGTTCATTCAGTATTGTTGTAATTGTCATTATTACAAATAAATACATTTTTTTTTTAAATCGGCCGATTTATCGGCATCGGCTTTTTTGATCCTCCAATAATCGGTATCGGCGTTGAAAAATCATAAAATCGGTCAACCTCTAATTGACCCCCCCCCCCCCATGTCACAATACCCCCCACTGTTCCTGTGGGTGAGTCACCCCTGGCTTTGGGTACTGTTCTGGAAAATGGATAAGGGTGTGGCCGGACTCTCCCAAATAGTAGGACGGGGGTGGAGGGGGGGTTATATGAGTAGGCCAAACATAGTTGGTATTACTGCTCTCAAGTGCTTCGACTGCCTGTGCGACAAAGCAGGCAGGTGAGTGTGGATGAATGAATGGTGGCTATTTCAGGGCACATGGCAGCGCTCATTTCAATTCACCCCTCTCTATCCCCTCTAGGCAAACAGGGCTCATCCACCACGCTCAGTCAGTCAATGAAAGGGGCCATTTGCACAGTGAGGGTGGGGCAAAGAGATCATTAAAACATAGGCCGAGAACGTCATCAGTTCATAACTGTTAAGACTACTGTATATGGCTATCAGGCTACAACCTCGTACAGTGTGCAAAAAGGACAATATCGTCTCCACACTGGCTATGAAAGAGATCCACTGACAAGGCAACAGTCTAAAGTACATTCGGGTGAGGAGGCCCTGTATTCAAAAAGCGTCCTGGAGTAGGAGTGCTGATCTAAGATCAGTTTTTCCCTTTTAGATGATAACGAATAAGATTACATGGACAGGGAGGACATAATCCTAGATCAGGACTCCTAGTCTGAGACGCTTTATGACTACAGGCCCTGGACCCTTTGTGCTCGGGACACTAAATCGAGAGGTACTTTCTCCAGGCCAAGGTTGTGTTCATTAGGGCATACCGTAGACATGTTCTGATGCTCCCCAACAGTTTAGTGCCTAATGAACATGACCTTGCTTTGATTCAACACCATACAGTATATCAACAACGGGGGAAAACGCACAAATGACATACGGCCTAGATGTAAATCAACAAAATCCGTACAACGTAGCAGAGATCCAATCCAGATACATTTCTTTGTACCATTAAAGAAAGCTGGAACAAAACATTGGGAGTGGGAGAGAGGACAGATGATGGGGGAGGGAATAGACAATTAGAATATGAGTGGGGGGAGGGTCAGACTGACAAAGCGGCATCAGTCAAGCACGACTGACAGCCGGCGAGGAAAAGAGGAGAACAGAGAGAGTAGATCACACAGAGTGACCCTGGCATACACAGATATATGAGTGTGAGAGAGAGAGTGAGAGAGAGTGAGAGAGATATGAAGGGAGGAAGAAAACAAGACAAAGACAGGGGGCGATGGGAAAAGAAAGAACGAAAGAGAAAAGGAGAGAGAGGAGCTGACCAGATGATATGTTCCCACACAGAGGCAGCAGCTAGAAGTCAGCTGGTGTTTGCAGCAGTCAGCAGGTGTTTGCAGCAGTCAGCAGGTTTCTCCATAGTAACAGCAACAGCCCCATACCTACCAACAGCCCTACCCCCATAGCTGCCACCTAAGTATGCAAATACGGTGCCTTCAGAATTCACACCGCTGGACCTTTCCCACATTTTGCTGTGTTACAGCCTGAATTAAAAATGTATTCAATTAGATTGGGTCACTAATCTATACAAAATACCCAATAATATTCAACATGTAATTATGTTTTTAGATATGTTTACACATTCATTTAAAAAAATCTATAGAGAGTCAATTTATTTTTGTATTTTATTTTTATTTCACCTTTATTTAACCAGGTAAGCCAGTTGAGAACAAGTTCTCATTTACAACTGCGACCTGGCCAAGATAAAGTAAAGCAGTTCGACACATACAACAACACAGAGTTACACATGGAATAAACAAATATACAGTCAATAATACAGTAGAAAAAGTCTGTATACAGTGTGTGCAAATGAGGTAGGATAAGGGAGGTAGGCAATAAATAGGCCATGGTGGAAAAGTAATTACAATATAGCAATTAAACACTGGAATGGTAGAATGTGCAGAAGATGAATGTGCAAGTAGAGATACTGGGGTGTAAAGGAGCAAGATAAATAAATAAATAAATAAATAAATACAGTATGGGGATGAGGTAGTTGGATGGGCAATTCACAGGTGCAGTGATCTGTGAGCTGCTCTGACAGCTGGTGCTTAAAGCTAGTGAGGGAGATATAAGTCTCCAGATTCATTGATTTTTCCAGTTCGTTCCAGTCATTGGCAGAGAACTGGAAGGGAAAGCGGCCAAAGGAAAAATTGGCTTTGGGGGTGACCAGTGAGATATACCTGCTGGAGCGCGTGCTACGGGTGGGTGCTGCAATGGTACTCAATCAATAAGTACTCAATCATTTTGTTATGACAAGCCTAAAAAAGTTCAGGGGTAAACATTTGCTTAACAAGTCACATAATAAGTTGCATGGACTCACTCTGTGTGCAATAGTGTTTAAAGTGATTTTTAAATAACTACTCCATCTCTGTACCCCACACATACAATTATCGGTAAGGTCCCTAAGTGGAGCAGTGAATTTCAAGCACAGATTCAACCACAAAGACAGGAGGAGAGGATTTCATATGGATCGCAAAAAATGGCACCTATTGGTAGATGGGTATTATTAATTAATAGCCATTATTAATTTTACAATTTGGATGGTATATCAATACACCCAGTCACTACAAAGCTACAGGCGTCCTTCCTAACTCAGTTGCTTGAGATGAAGGAAACCGCTCAGGGATTTCACCACGAGGCCAATGATGATTTTAAAGAGTTTAAAGGCCTGTGATAACTGAGGATGGATCAACAACATTGTAGTTACTCTACAATACGAACCTAATTGACAGAGTGTGACGTAGAAGTCGGTCACTGGCCGCGGGCAGCATTTGGTACTTTAACGCACGCACACATTCATCACCCCCCCCCGCTCCGTTATCAGATAAGTTAATAATGTGGGTTGACACACAAGTTAGTTAACTTCTCTATCCTAGTACATACATTTCACACTTACGTCAATAACCAGTTATGGGATAAAGAAATACACAGACAAGTGTTTATATTTAATATAAGTTATATTTATCGATGTTATGGATGAGCGCGTTGTTTGTTCTGTTCCTCTCTCTCTCCATCTCTGTAGCTTCCGGGTATGCTGGATAAGGACCCGAGCTAAAGGAATTGGGCTGACTTTGTAGTGCCTGTCCCGAATGGCTCATTAATGTAAATGGGCATATTGAAAGACTCCATGTCAGTAGTGATGTAATTTTGTAAATGTTATATTGGGATATTGTTTCATAAAAAACATGTTTCAATGTGTATATACTTTAGTATGTTTAGTTAAACGGAAAATGTAGGTTTGAATAGGCAATTGCTTAATTAATTCGTGTTAATTGTTCTGAGGGGAGGGGCTAGCCCTACAAAAGGAGCCTCTCTTTCAGTTCATGGAGACGCATTTTGGATTGAGCTGTGGATGGGGCAGCATTGTTTTTAAGCTGTCCCATAAGGTAGACGTTTGATGGCAGTACTGTTGTTTTTGTTCCGGAATCACTATGTAAATAAACACCCTTGCACAGAAAAACGTTTGCGGCTCCACCATCTTTTTATTTTGATAGAGGTTGAGTTTTCCAGTTTAGCCTTCTGGCATACTCTACGTGACATAGGGTGGCAGTGGTGGGATGGCGCACCGCAAATCAGTGAATTCCAACAAGAGAGGTAAAGGAATGCGCACAGGATTGCGTTCTCAGCAGCAGCATCAACTGTCAGAAAAGGTACCTGAAGTTGAAACGGGGTGGAATGAGAAACCAGGAGCCCGACCAAGAGGCCAAACACAACCAGAACCGTTTGAGCTACCGGTTGAACCAGCAGATACAGCCATAAAAGACCAGCTGACTGAAGGAGCAGTTGGGGGACCAGAACCACACCCAACCATGGTAGCCCTTTTCCAGCAACTTTTCACCTGCCTTGAGAGGAGGGACGAAGACCTCAAGCAGGAGTTGCGGGGCCTACGCCAATCTATCCGCACAGCTCCTCACCAGGCGGAACTCGCCAGTGAGAGCCCAAGATTGGGTCTGCCAACACCAGGACGACAAAGGCTCGACGCAGCAGGGACTTCAACTCCACAGCAGGCTCCCCAAGCAGTAATGAGGCCAGCCCCAGGACACCAGTCCAGCAGTTTTAACGTCCATCTTCCAGCATTCCTGAGGAAGGAGCCAAAGATGCCCTCATACCAGCAGGGGGAGGACATTAAAAACTACCTGCTGAGGAAAGAAAGAAGCCTGTACGGAATGCATCCCTGTTTGCGTCATTGCACTAAAGTAATAATGCAAATATGTGGCGAAGAAATGAATAAAGGCGTTATGTTTGAGGCAAATCTCTTCATATTATCAAGATTGGTGCTGGCTGCATCATGTTTTAGGTATGCTAGGGAGTTTTTGGGGATAAAATAAATGAAATAGAGCTAAACACAGGCAAAATCCTAGAGGAAAACCAGGTTCAGTCTGCTTTCCAACAGACACTGGGAGACAAATTCACAATTTCAGTAGGACAATAACCTAAAACACAATGCCAAATATACACTGGAGTTGCTTACCAAGATGACATTGAATGTTTTGACTTAAATCTACTTGAAAATATGTCAAGACTTGAAAATGGCTGTCTAGAAATCAACCAACTTGACAACTTTAAGAATAATGGTCAAATATTGTACAACCCAGGTATTCAAGCTCTTAGCAGCTTACCCAGAAAGACTCACAGCTGTAAATCACTGTCAAAGGTGATTCTAACATGTGTTGAATACCTATCAAGATAGTGTTTAATTTTCCATTAATTAAAAATATAATGTGTAGATCGTTGACAAAAAAAAGGAATTAAATCCAACTTTGTAACAACTAAATGTGGAGAAGGGGTGTGAATACTTTCTGAAGGCACTGTATTTGATCATCAAATACAAGAGAAGGTGGAAAGTTCCTCGGCGGTACACATCGCGGACAAACTGAAACGGTCCACCCACACAGACAGCGTGGTGAAGAAGGTGCAACAGCGCCTCTTCAACCTCAGGAGGCTGAAGCAATTTGGCTTGTCATCAAAAACACTCAAACTTTTACAGATGCACAATCGAGAGCATCCTGTCGGGCTGCATCACCGCCTGGTACGGCAACTGCTCCAAAGGGTCTCCAAAGGGTAGTGAGGTCTGCACAACGCATCACCGGGGGCAAACTACCTGCCCTCCAGGACACCTACAACAGCCGATGTCACAGGAAGGCCATAAAGATCATTAAGGACAACAACCACCTGAGCCACTGCCTGTTTACCCCGCTATCATCCAGAAGGCGAGGTCAGTACAGGTGCATCAAAGCTGGGACACGAAGCTGTTTTTCAGTCTCAAGGCCATCAGACTGTTAAACAGCCATCACTAACACTGAGTGGCTTCTGCCAACATACAGACTCAATCTCTAGCCTCTTTAACAATTAAAAATTGGATGTAATAAATGTATCACTAGCCACTTTAAACAATGCCACTTTATATAATGTTTACATACCCTACATTACTCATCTCATATGTATATACTGTACTCTATACCATCTACTACATCCTATATATTTATATGTACATATGTACATTAATTCCTTTACACTTGTGTGTGTATAAGGTAGTTGTGAAATTGTTAAATATTACTGCATGGTCGGAACTAGAAGCACAAGCATTTTGCTACACTCGCATTAACATCTGCTAACCATGTGTATGTGCCCAATAAAATTTGATTCGATCCATCTTGTGATCTTGCTCGATTTGATTGTTGACAGTAAACGCTGTGCCACTGAGCCATTACATAGGTCTGCTTAATGGCATATATTATATAATTCATTTCCGTTGTGCACGGTCCTTGGAAATGCTAATTACTACAGAAATGTATGATGCAGGAATAAATAGGCATTTATGTATGATGATAACCACTAGCTCTGCAACCATAAACGTTCTGATATCAGAAGGTTTATCACTAATATCCTTGGGTAATGAGTAACATATCGTTTCCAGGCTCACAACAACAATCAGTTTGTTCATCGCGGGCAAATATCATTGCTGGGTTTGATTTTCATATTGGGCAATCATCGTCAAGCCAATTAGACAGAGAAAGAGACTATTCACGAGGGTAAAAAAAACACAGTCACACACACAATGGAAGTGCAGTCACCCAGCACAGAAATAACCCCTTCATGTGTTAAAAGTCCTCAATCTCCTTGCAGAGTAACACTAGCTTGGCAGCTAGCATATCAGCTCAATAACAACGCTGCTGTGCGTTTATAGTCGTACTAGTCGGTCTCTCTTTTACTAGCTATCCTAGTATTTCAGGATCAGTGTCTAACCGTGGTGTCCGTAGTAGACATCTTGTGCGTAACACACACACACACCTATTAGGGAACATAGAGCACAGTGGGTATACTGCTGTCCAATCCACACAGGCTCAGCGTCTCCCTAAAGGCCGACAGACAGCACAGACTGGCACCACAGCACAGACCCCAGAACAGCTGGGAATGTCATCATTCATCCCAGCTGCTCCAGCCGGCCTCTGACCTCTTGACCTCTGACAGCTGGCTGGGAATTGGTTACTGGTAACTGGCACATTGCAAACACGTACACGGGCACGTACACATGCGCACATGCCAAACGCACAGTCTTGTTTTGTTAGGCCTCCTGACTCTAGCAACTGTCGGTAGTCTGTCTGTCCGTCAGCAGTGCCACCTCACGTCCGCCGTGTCACCTCCGGCCTTCCGACAATTCTCTGGCATTCCTGTAATATTCAGGAATGCCAGCCTGTCCCTGAAGGGAGCGCAACACCACCCCCCCCCTCCACCCACAACATTCACATGGAATTTGGGACGTACCCATATATACACGCAAACAACTACACTGTTCCCGCTAGATCATTTTCAGCTCCCGAGGGGTTACTCTCCATCTTCAAGAGTCAGATTCCCTCACCACCAACGAGGATGGTTAGCTTTTAAAGGACAGACGCAGACACACACCCTTTGATAGCGCACAATACGTGTTTTTTTTTAGAATCTCCGTGGAGACCATAGCAACAATAGCATCCTGCCAGTCAGTAGTATATGGTCTATAGTGACACACTTCACCCCAAACCTCCCTGAGTTAAGAGTTTTTTTTAACGTAGGTACAGATCTAGGATCACCTTCCCATCCCCAATCCTAACCTTATCCATTAGTGGGGGAAATGCTAAATTGACCCAAGATCAGCATCTAGATGCAACATCACCCTACATCCTATATACCCTTAGAGGAAGTTGGAGTATGGGTTGGTTGGTGTAAATTACAGGCCACCGTCCCACTTATAAACACCAAAACACACTCCAACTAATTAGCTGGCCTAGACAAAACACACAACGATCACGAGTGCTTCTTCCCAAACAAAATAGCTGCTGTGTAGATTCAGTGTGTGCAGTCACATGCACTGGAGCACACCCCACACACACACACTGAGTGACAGGACAGAGTGGGGCTGGTAGCGTAGGTTTGGTTAACTATAAAAAGGTCCACTTCAGATGGCTGCTTGCGTGTGTGTGTGTGTGTGTGTGTGTGTGTGTGTGGTGTGTGTGTGTGTGAAACGCTCTGCAAGTCTACCCTCATTCCCACAGTGAAAGCGTCTCATCCTCAAGGAATGAGTATAGGTCTCGAAATACACTGACATGGCACATGACTAGCCTGCCCCCTCACCCCGATTTGTCACAGTTTCCTACCTACTATTTTCCCCCATCCGACTGCTGTGTTTGTCTCTCTATTTAGTTAGGAATGTAGATGTAGGCTATAGGTTGTAGAAGGAAGATAGTGAGAAAGTGTTTTGGGGTAGGATTCCATGTTGCTCCTGGACAAAATGTGCTTGGTAGACCGCAGCACTGCCGCTGAGCCACACTGCTTTCCTACCTCCTCTGATATCTCTCGGC
Source organism: Salvelinus alpinus (assembly GCF_045679555.1). NCBI lineage: Eukaryota > Metazoa > Chordata > Actinopteri > Salmoniformes > Salmonidae > Salvelinus > Salvelinus alpinus. The sequence goes on from NC_092123.1 coordinate 10,603,925, forward strand.
TCTTGGGGACCCAGAGGGGCGCACGGTTTTGTTCCAGTCCGGCACTAAGACACCTGATTCGACTTATCAAAGGCTCAATGATTAGTTGGGTTGGTTGTGTTCGTGCGGGGGCGAGAACAAAAAACGTGCACCCCTCTGGGTCCCCCTCGGTGACCAGGATTGGGAGACACACACACACACACACCGCTATGAGGGAAGACAGTGTGACAGCCAGGTGACACGAGAGAGCAAGTTCTCCACAGTGGTGGTGACAAGGACAAGACAGCGCAGGACACAAACTCTGAGCATGGGTGACAAATCACTTCCAACACTACTTCTCCACTTCCCGGAACAGGCCCGTGCGGGGGAGAAAACTTGTTCCCTACACCCCTCAGGCAGCCACACAGAGACTACGTCCCAAATAGCACCCTATTGCCTACACAGTAGCACTACTTTTGACCGGGGCTATTGGGATTGGGGTGACATAAGGGACAAGCAGCCCCCCCAACTCCCTCCCGTCTGTCCTCGGTCTTTCCTGCGTCTCCTCTTCAACTTACAGAAGAAGAAGAAAAAAAACAGTCACGGAGCAAGAGCATTGAAATAGAACAGCAGAACATTGACTTGAATGGGAACGGCCATTCTAGTAATTATATTTCTATGAGCAAGAGCCTCTCTTTCACTGTGGAGATTCTGTCAGAAGAGCCATGGTACATGCATGATAAAGAGTGTCCATGACTGGTTTCAATGGCTCACTGAGATAGAGCATGGTGCTGGCAACACCAGGGTAGTGGGTTCCATCTTCTAAAAATGTCCATATTATTATACAACTACAGGGGTCAGGAAGACTCTACCGAAAGAATTGGAATGGGAGCCAAAAGTGTCTCTTACCTCTGGTGTGTCTCTCCCTTTGTCCCACTCAGGTCAGAGGTCAAATGAAGCCAACGCAACAGTCAGGACCAAGCTTTTATGTCCTGGAGAGGAGAGAATAGGAGAAGAAAAAAGTATCAGATTTGATTCACCATCTATTTTTGTTTTGAAGTGGAGACAAAAAAAGACGGCTGAAATTCAGCTCAGCAAGGGGCCATTACCGAGTGACAAACGGGACCTATGGATTGATGACGCTTGTTCTCATCGTGCTGTAGGGAAATCACATGGACTGCGTCGCTGTACACAGACAGAGAGAGATCAATCTCACCGTCACAGGGAGTAGCTTCAGATCCTGGGTGCGGAGAACTCTTAGACACACTGGGCCGAGCAAATTGAATCAAGCTAAGAAGCAAAACACAAGTACTGTGGCCGGGTAGCTTGTGACAAACATACACACATGAAATGAGGAGCAACGCACTTCCACAGGTAGATATTCACAGAGTCACAGACCTTAGCTAATCAAAATCCCGACTCGCGTTACGATTCACCAGGCTAGTCACGTATGCCGATTCAGACAAATCACAAGCAAGTATGTTTCATGTCCAGAAGGAATGCCGACTCTTACATTAAACATGATTCACACGATTCAAATTAATCATGTAGATGGAAGATTAGGCTCATGTAAAAAATAAAATGCTCACTCGTGGCCCGGCTGGTCAACCTCTGGCACACGTCTACAGCGTTGGGATATGTTTGAATTTGGCCTACTGCCCTTTGACACAATCTTTCCCCACGGTCTTCCTCTATCTGTTCAGTAAAGTGCCCCAAAAAATATCGACCGTACCAGTGAAACGTTGGGACACACCTACTCATTCAACGTTTATTTTTACTATTTTTTACATTCCAGTATAATAGTGAAGACATCTAAACTATGAATAACACATATGGAATCATGTAGTAACCAAAAGAAGTGTTAAACAAATCAAAATATATTTGTAGCCACTCTTTGCCTTCATGACAATTTTGCACACACTTGGCATTCTCTCAACCAGCTTAATGAGGTAGTCACCTGGAATGCATTTCAATTAACAGGTGTGACTTGTTAAGTCAATTTGTGTAATTTCTTTCCTTCATAATGCGTTTGAGCCAATCAGTTGTGTTGTGACAAGGTAGGGGTGGTATACAGAAGATAGCCCTATTTGGTAGAAGACCAAGTCCATATTATGGCAAATAACCAAAACAGAAATGACAGTCCATTACTTTAAGACATGAAGGTCAGTCGATGTGGAAAATTTCAAGAACTTTGAAAGTTTCTTCAAGTGCAGTCGCAAAACCCATCAAGCGCTATGATGAAAGTGGCTCTCATGAGGACCGCCACAGGAAAGGAAGACCCAGAGTTACCTCTGCTGCAGAAGATAAATTCATTAGAGTAACTGCACCTCAGATTGCAGACTAAATAAATGCTGATGAGTCCAAATTTTTGATTTTTGGTTCCAACCGCCATGTCTTTGTGAGACGCAGAGTAGGTGAACGGATGATCTCTGCGTGTGTGGTTCCCACCGTGAAGCATGGAGGTGGAGGAGTGATGGTGCTTTGCTGGTGACACTGTCTGATATATTTAGAATTCAAGGCACACTTAACCAGCATGGCTACCACAGCATTCTGCAGAGATACGCCATCCCATCTGGTTCACGCTTATTGGGACTACCATTTGTATTTCAACAGGACAATGACCCAACACAGGAGAGTGATGGAGTGCTGCATCAGATGACCTGGCTTCCACAATCACCTGACCTTATCCCAATTGAAATGGTTTGGGATGAGTTGGACCACAGAGTGAAGGAAAAGCAGCCAACAAGTGCTCAGCCTATGTGGGAACTCCTTCAAGACTGTTGGAAAAGCATTCCAGGTGAAGCTGGTTGAGAGAATGCCAAGATTGTGCAAAGCTGTCAAGGCAAAGGGTGGCTACTTTGAAGAATCGCAAATAGATTTTGATTTGTTTAACACTTTTTTGGTTACTACATGATTCCATATGTGTTATTTCATTCACTGGTACTATACATCTCTATATCTCTGGTGTGAAGAATGCTGACTCATTGTGTGGTGAACATGGCTACACAGTTGGTGTTTGTTTGCCTCGGAGTACACACACTCCAGCCTTCGTTATCCCAGTCGGCCTCAGCTGTCCCTTTGTAGAACTGTGCAGACGGACTGTCCACACAAAGTATGTGGCTGCACTCAAAACACAGGGGGGGGGGGGGGGGGTTCTTTCATGGTGTGTGTGTGTGTGTGTGTGTGTGTGTGTGTGTGTGTGTGTGTGTGTGTGTATCAGATACACACACACACACAGTGTTAGCATCTGTTTCTAATATTACCACGCAGTTTGACTTAGTGAGTGATCAAGCCTTCCCTGTGTGATATCTGCCCAGCAATTATGCCTGTCAGTCAACACTGACGTTGTAATGGAGGTGACATGTGGGTTTGAACAGCTGTATGCGGTGCAGTAGCAGCAATGATGCCCAAAGTGGATGCCACTTCTCTCTCTCAACACACAGGAAGTAAACAAGTGTGACATCATTATCCCAGGTGCGAGAGAGGGAGGATGTGTGCATAGGGGGTGGACATTTCTCCCAGGATCCAAAACAGCAGGATCTTTACTGTCAATCTCTTACACTGGGTGGATTCTAAGTGCAGGAGTTGCGTTTCAAGGGCCAAAGCCAAGGTTGGAGAATCAAGTCCTCTAATTTGGGAGAGGGTTTACAAAATCCTGAAAAACACAAACTACAAGTATTTATCCCCTACAGCCACTAAGGCTGCACCTTTTGTCTCTGTTGATTTCTATTGAGACAAGTGTTGATGTTGGTGTAGGCTTCTGCGATCTGCCGAAAAAACTAAATGTAGGGTAAACACTGCTTCCTGTACTGTATATTCAAATCTCCCTAGGATACAGGTGTCCTTCTCCCACACATACTTCCTGCTCTGGCCTAATCCCATATTTCCTGTCTGAGCAGGAAGCAGGAAGTGGGAAAGAGGGCACGTTGCAGAGGTGATGTCAGAGGATAATAAAAACGAGTATTGTTACAGAGAGGAAACAAACAGACTGTGTACCCTTCTTTTTACACTGCTGCTACTCTCTGTTTATCATATATGCATAGTCATTTAACTATACATTCATGTAAAAACTACCTCAAATTGGGCCAACTAACCAGTGCTCCCACACATTGACTAACCGGGCTATCTGCATTGTGTCCCGCCACCCACCACCCCCTCTTTTACGCTACTCTCTGTTCATCATATATGCATAGTTACTTTAACCATATCTACATGTACATACTACCTCAATCAGCCTGACTAACCGGTGTCTGTATGTAGGCTCGCTACTTTTATAGCCTCGCTACTGTATATAGCCTGTCTTTTTACTGTTGTTTTATTTCTTTACCTACCTATTGTTCATCTAACACCTTTTTTGAACTATTGGTTAGAGCCTGTAAGTAAGCATTTCACTGTAAGGTCTACCTACACCTGTTGTATTCAGCGCACGTGACAAATAAACTTTGATTTGAGGCAAAAACATTTGGGAGTACAGTATATGTGCATGTGCACATGAGTGCGATCCAAACCGGTGACCTCCGCCACACAGATCACATTGCATTCACAGTAGTTAGGGCATCCGTCACACTGCCTCATGCGTACTCTAGCTAATGCTCCGTTTACATCGTGATGTATTTCATTACAGAGTCTTGCCCCGCTTGTGAACGGACAACTGTACTGTTTAACGCAAGATGGAGGAGAGCCTGATCTCGTTAGAGATCACATTTATTTTGGAAGATTGCAAAATATGACCTTTTCAATCAGGACAGAATAAATACGCGGAACAATAATAAAACGCAACAATTGCAAAGTTTTTACTGAGTTACAGTTAAGGCTGTGGCAGTCATGACATTTCGTCAGCCGGTGATTGTCAAGCAAATAACTGTCGGTCTTATGGTAATTGACCATAATTAACAAACACATTTAGCATCTTCTGGCTTCCACACATAGCCCACTGATGCAGACCTTTGGAACATCTACATTTTAAGTCTAATTAATCCATGTAATATAGGCTAAACCATCACAGTAAATCCATTATTTATTTTAGACAGGTCTAAAGAAACATGATATGACGAAAATGTTTTCTATTTCAGAAGAACATAATAGCATACTCTGAGTTGTCCTTATGTTAGGTCCTGATCTGGCTATGTTATATGGCTGTGGGCTACACTAGTTCATTTAGCAGACAAGATTTGCTTAGAATTCCGTGGCATTATTTTATACTATGAAGAATACAATTGAACATAGCTGAATAAAATATAAATATTTTCTCCAAACGATTTAAGGGAGTGCGCACATGCGGCTATTCTGTGTTGAGCAGTTAACAAAGAAACAGGTACTTCTATATGCTTAATTTAGAGTTATTTATGTAACTTTAGTTGCGATACAAATGTTGGGCTATATTTTTTGCATGAGGCGACTAAGGATGATTTTAAAAAGGTTGCATGAAAGGCATGAGCTCTGCTTAGTTTTTTTTGCGCAGGCTGTACACACTTCTAGTCTCTCATTCACTATTTGACAAGCACTTGATAATGCCTCGAATTTCCCGGCGGCATCCCCTTTGTAGCCGTAATCCACCCTAAAAAAAATCCATGCCTTTATTGTGCCCTTCTCCCCGTGTGCTTTGCGCTCTCCATCACGTGTTGAAGTCTTTCTTACAGGCTACAAGTTTTAGACAGACGCATTGGGGACAGAACCGCGCGTGTCCGTTTTCAAAATTGACTGCAAATGTGATTATGCATCTAATGCTTCTAAAGGTGCATTTTTATGATGCAAATGATCTTCCCCACGCCTGAAACTCACGCACTGCTTATATATGCCAGTTAGGCTCCATACCCCTTGTAAAGCGGATTAATGTGCTTCATTTTAAAATACGTTTTTTGGCCACTTTAGTTGTGATACAAACCTTATTAAAATATATAGGCCTATGGGCTGGTTACATGAGGTGTGCGACTATGATTAGAAAAAGTCACCAAAAAAAATGAATGTTTCTTATGCTGGGCATCATTCACAAGTGTTAGGCAAATATTTTCACCCATCAGACTATTTTTGATATAATCTTGTCTTTAAATAATATGTGTGCGAAATGTGTTTTGATTTAGAACGAACCATTATCATGCACGGTCTCGAAAATGGGGCAGCGGAAAAAAATACATCTGTGCACTTAAATAGCGGATGGAGGACGCTTTCCCGTGGTTCATTTTCATGCCAGCCAGGTAGGCTATACCCCTGTTGTAAAGATAAGCAATGTGCTTAATATTGTTTTCTCCCTCAATTGCCTAATCTATAGAAATGTTGCGCAACATGAGCTCTCATTAAGTGTTTGATTAGATTTTCGATTACATTTGCATTGATGCCAGAGTGATTAGAGGGACAAGAGAGTGCTGAGTACCTGGCAGTTAGCAACTTTGGTTGGCTACTAATGACCATGACTAAACAGTCACATGGATTTGACTGCCTTCATGACTCGTGACCGCCGGTGTGGCGGTAATATGGTCAGCGCAACAGCCCTCTTTACAGTTCATATAAGGAAATCAGACCATGTAAATAAATAAATTAGGCCCTAATCTATGGATTTGACATGACTGGGATATGCATCTGTTGGTCAGATACCTTTAAAAAAAAAAAGTAGGGGCGTGGATCCGAAAACCAGTCAGTATCTGGTGTGACCACCATTTGCCTCATGCAGCGAGACATCTCATTCACATAGAGCCGAGTCAACATCAGGCTATTGACTGCGGCCAGTGGAATGTTGTCCCACTCCTCTTCAAATGGCTGTGCGAAGCTGCTAGTTATAACACATGATCTGTAAACAGTAACAAGTCATGTGAACGAGGCTTAAGAGGACGAGTCTTTCAGAAGAGCAAATCACAAGTGACCATAGAGCACGAGTCCTCATAACCAGGTCCATCATGCGCAACCAGAGAAATGCTTGGCCATCAGAGTAGGGTGACGTTACGCTGATCTTAGGTCAGTTTTAAGACAACCCCTTTTTGATCAAACCACGTGAGTTGTTTAGTTCACTCCCGAGTGCGGATAGTGTTCACACTGAGGGGGTAAACGCACCAGAGTTCAGAAAACCTGCACCAAAACAATTTGGTGTGAAAGACCCCCAGACTAGGAGTGCAAGCATCAAGCCCTCCCTGTCCATTATTCATTATGACAGAAAAGGCTAAACTGATCCAAGGTCAGCAATCCAAGGTCAGCACATTCATGAATATGGGCCTTGACCCTCTCCCTCTCTGTAAACGTCACTTTTGTAGCAACAGGTTCATGTTGGCTGACCCTGGACATGCGAGTAGCCCTCTGATGGCTCATAAACCCATAGGGATGCCAAGCTCGGCAGCTGATCTGGAACCGTACTACATTTGGCACGACAGTGTGTAATCAGGTTCACTACACAACAAACCAGGCCCCAGCCAAGAGATTAGCCCAGTGGGTCAGTCGGGGAGTTTGGACTCGGAGAGACACTCATATACACACACTTAACATGAGCTGGTGTTCATACGCAAACGTGCACATAGGTCACAGAAACGGAAACAAAACGGACGCACGATGACTGCGTGAGAGTGCCTCCAGTACGAGTGACTAAAGCTGCAGGTGTTGGTTTGATACGAGTCACCATCTATTTTGGGGGGGGGGGGGGGGGGGTGCATAAGTTGAAGTGAGATATCTACAGTAGGCTAGCCAAAGCAGTTACAAACTTTTCCAATGACATTATTGGCCTGGTCCACCTATATTCAAAGCCCTGGGACATGTTTTCTGCAAAGGAACAGCACACGGTTGCATAACATTTAACATAACAGACGTTGACCAGTATAACTCCGTCTGAAGTTAGGACTACAGTAGTATACCACGGTCATATTCATTAGGCACTAAATGTAAAAAAAAAAAAAACAGACTTGTTCAATAAGGAACCCTCGTTTTCTGATGAAAAGCCATTTGCACAGAGTTCCCTAATGAACACGGGTATTAAAGCAGCTAAGCATTACAAAGTGAAACTGCTACACAGCCAAGTGTCCCAGATGTTGACTGTGTGAAACTGGTCAAATGACTTGAGGGAAAATGATGAGAATGAGCTCAGTGTTTCCAAGCACGCTTTTCCGGATGACATCATTTACACTAAGAGCAGCACAGTTGTCTCTTTCATTCATTTCTTTCTCTCTGCTCTCCATCCGATCACTAGGGTCATTTTCATGAGGCACCAAACTGAAGAAAAAAAGATTGAAACAGGGAGGGAGGGACCACTTGGACACGTCCAATAGGAAACGCTCATTTTCCTTCTCCTTTTCAAAATGCTTTAAAACGTTTTGCGACGGTGTGTCCTACTGGAAATGACCCAGTTTCCCAACCACTGCCTTCAGTCTTGTAACGATTGTGTTGGCAGCTTGGCAGCTGAAGGTTGAGGAAAGGTTAGCCAATAACCTCACTAGGGGCTCGATGATGTGCGTCGACCCGCCGTCCTTGGCTCGCTGTAAAATGGGCAATGTGACAGGGAGATGCTGGCTACATCCCGATTCGACAACCCTTCTCCTGAACTGTACACTTCCCTTCATGGATTTAATAATGGTGGAATCTCCCTCCAGCCAATGCTTACACCAATCCAATGATGGGGAGTGTGCAAGTGCACACTATGGCTGAAGGGGTGGAATTTTGGGACAAAGCCGCATTTTTCCCCCTCCTTACTCGTCTCACAGGTCCAGAACAAACTCAAGGAAACGTACAGTATTATACAGAGCCATGATTCCATGGAACTCCCATCCATCTCATATAGCGCAGGTGAACAGCAAACCTGTTTTTTTGTTTTTTTTTAACAAATAAAGCAACACCTCACGGCACAAGGCCTCTACCCCACGTGATCTACTTGTCGTGTGTATTTACTGACATGTATGTGTAACTGATAGATGCAAACACACACGCGCACAATACAGGTTCATGTTTTTAAATGCATGTCAATTGTAAAGTCTTCTGTCTGTTATGTCGTTTTCGTTACGTGTCAAACCCCAATAGGACTAGCTGTCGCCATTGGCGTCGGCGAGCGGGGATCCCCATAAAATAAAAATCAATCCCATCCGTATGCGCCTTTGCCCATATCTGGAAAATGAAAGCTTTTTTTCTACAACAGATGTGAAGAGAGTAATGTGTGTAATGCATCTTCATGTTTTAAAATAGGTCATATTTGCCTGGAAAGCCAAGAACGTGAAGGCAAGTTGTGTATCTTTAATGGATAATGCAGGTTTTCTATTCTATACTGCCTGAGCCCAGTCTCAGCTCATAATATAGAGGCTACTATAAGAGAAACAGTGGACAAAACTACATCTTTGAACAGACAAGATGATTTTGTCACCCACCATCTAAGATTCTGAAATCGTTTCTGTAGTTAGAAACTGATGAGATCATTCCTGAAACTTTATTTTGTTGAAATATAATTTGATCGGAGAAATTAAGCTGATTGCACCCAAAAATTGGCAATTTTAAAAATGTATAGGACTCATTTAAATCAAAAATAAATATGAGTACCTAACATCCGATTTGGACCATAATTCTTCCCAACAATGAGTAAGACATGAGGAATCCAATAAAATGATCACTAGCCACCCACAGACCCTCCACACCCTTACAACCAGTATCAGTTCTGGTTCTAAGGCAAATAGTATGGAGCTGCTGCTTGGAGTCCTGCTTCTTCAACCTTTGTAATGTGCTCCCTGTGAATCTGGTGAAACATTTTTGAAATGGAAAACGGTACTACCTGAACTTGTCAATTTCCGTTGCGAAACGTGTACCTTCACTTGATATCACCCATGTAGCTAATGTCTAGGTGCTATGGTAAGAGAGAGTCGCCCATACATACTCAACATAATCACACACAAAACACCAATAGACTAGAGCAGAGAGTGTCCCAAAGAAAGACAATTGCGCACTCGTTTCCCCTTGAAATCACAAACACACGTCTACAAAAATGCATGTGTTCACAGTACAAAAACAGTTCCCTGAGGATTTAAAAGGAATGTGACCAAGAGAACACTCAGGGGAAACAGAGCAAACACAGCTATGGGTAGGATAAATAGCGGAGGACTTCCGCAGAGGGGTGAGTGGAAGAGCTAGCTTAATCTGCACCGCGAATGACCTGATACTAGAGTTCGCAGAGTCCGCGCACACAGTCAAACGCAAATCCTGGTTTCTCTCTACCACTCTATATCATCAACACAGTCACACGCACACCCTGTGCTGTTCTTTCTCCTCGTCTCCCTCTCCTTCTCACGTCAATCTTGGCTTCTCCCTACCACCCCATACATAAACACGCACGTCAGTGCTGCTGTCAGTGTTCCATGAGAACCAGCTGAACTTTGGGAGGGGAGAGCAGCGAGCACACAGGATGGGAAGGATAGTGATGTCAATCCCACCTGGTTGATGGGAGACAGCCCGTTTCCATGGCAATGAAGAAAACATCACAGATGTCATGTGAGGTCACTCAGAAGAGAACTTTTCACTGGAGGGAAAGAGGACAGTCTGCACCCCAAATGGCACCCTATTCCCTACATAGTGCAATACTTCTCCCCCGGCCCCATAGAGCTCATTTGGGACACAACCAGATCGGAGAACCCAGCACAGGCTGGGCTCGAACACTTTCAACTAGACCCAATGGACCAAATCAGTGGTTCCAGGCAGAGCACAATCTAAGGCCATCAAAATCTACATCCACGCCACTTCACATAAAAACTGCCAATAGAAACCAATAGTATACACTGGCTTGGCTAAAAATACAACTTTGTATTTTGTTTCCCGTACTGGTTAGGTGAAAGCAACACGGAAGAGCACAACCTTTAGGTTATTAGGCCTATGCTATGGTGGGAAAGCAGCCATAATGCTTACTTGGACTTGGCCATGGGTCAAGGCTTCATTGCCTCTTGAGCTACCGTGCCTTGAAGAATCAGTGAGGTAAAAGAGTTGGGCCATAGGAGAGATATTTTCAGTTTTGGAGTGCAGCCATTCTGTACTTCAGACCTGGATCGTACTCATTAGTGCAAACCGTAGCAAAACGGTTTGCAAAGAAACCGTTTTATTATTGGACGAGTTCAGGTTTCAGCCAAATTTCCCCAACATCCTGTCACATGACACTAATGTCAACACTGACTGGATCACTTGAGCGAGCATAGGCCATCTGCCTGTAGCTTTCAGGACACAGGCTAAAGCCGTCTGCATGCTTCCTATCCGAAGCGGTTTGTTCATATATGATGACGACATTTTGGTCTTCGGTAAGGGTTTTTTCGGGTGGTTGTGCACACATTTTTTACTTGTTCAATGGGTAACATGTCTTGTGAGTATGCAGGCCATAGAAGAACAGGTACATTTTCAGCTTCCAGGAATTGTGTACAGATCCTTGCGAAATGAGGCAGTGCATTATCATGCTGAAACATGAGGTGATGGAGGTGGATGAATGGCACGACAACGGGCCTCAGGATCTCTTCACAGTATCTCTGTGCATTAAAATTTCCATCGATAAAATGCAATAGTGTTCGTTGTCCATAGCTTATACCTGCCCATACCATAACCCCACCATGGAGCACTCAGTTCACAATGTTAACATCAGCGAACTGCTCGCCCACACACCGTCTGCCATCTGCACAGTACAGTTGAAACCAGGATTCATCTGTGAAAAGCACACTTCTCCAGCGTGCCAGTGGCCATTGAAGGTGAGCCTTTGCCCACTGAAGTCGGTTACGACGCCAAACTGCAGTCAGGTCAAGACCCTGGTGAGGACGACGAGCACAGATGAGCTTCCCTGAGATGGCTTCTGACAGTTTGTGCAGAAATTCATAGTTTGTGCAGAAATTCATAGTTTGTGCAAACCCCCAGTTCCATCAGAAGACGGATGTTAAGGTCCTGGGCTGATTACACGTGGTCTGCGTTTGTGAGACCGGTTGGACAAATTCTCTAAAACGACGTTGGAGGGGGCTTATGGTAGAGAAATTAACATTTAATTCTCTGGCAACAGCTCTGGTGGACATTCCTGCAGTCAGAATGCCAATTGCACGCTCCCTCAAAACATGAGACATCTGTGACGTTGTGTGAAAACATTTTAGTGGACTTTTGTCACCAGCACAAGGTTCACCTGTGTAATTATCATGCTTTTAAAATCAGCTTCGTGATATGCCACACCTGTCAGGTGGATGGATTATCTTGGCAAAAGGGAAATTCTCACTAACAGGGATGTAAACAAATTTGTGCACAAAATTTGAGAAATAAGCTTTTTGTGCGTATGGAAAACATCTGGGATCTTTTATTTCAGCTCATTCGGACCAGCTGAACCTAAGCGGAAGCCTTAACCAGCCACCATTGTGCTCATGCTACTGACTGATTAATAACTACCTAAGCTGCTTATAATGACACTACATAGAGGGAGGGAGGGAGGAAGGGACAGATGGTAGAGAGAGAGATGGAGAGAGAGAAAGGACTTATGGGGTAGAGAGAGCATTTCCTTTCATTGTGGGACAACACTTTGCATCACTTTGTTCATCTCTCCTGTGCGGCCTGCATAGCATCACCTGAGCTCTCCTGTTAAATGAGGACCCAGATGAATTCCCCTCAATACAGGCAAGGGTGCCCTCTTTCTGCCCGTTCCAATCAGACAGAACAGAGTCTGAACACCAGCCCTCTAACAGTCTGAAAACATGATCTAGACATGGACCCACAGATGTGTGCTCCTGATCCATTTAAAACATTCAGATAAGAACCCCTGTTCATTTCTTATTGCAAAGAAATCAAACGACGCACATGTGAATTACTGTATCAATCAAACAACATTATGCAAATGAAAAAACACTGATTTTCTTGTTCATTTCATGGAGTCATCTAGACTTGGATTTTGTACATTTCCGTGAACAATTGGTCAGTGAAAATCTCCTTCTCCATCTTGGTCCATAGGCGGAGACCCGGGGCAGGCAGGCAGGTGGCTGGCTGCCTTTGTTCCAAAATGGCCGTTGCAGCTGTCATCAAAGGTCAAGAAAATGCTCTATAAACACTACGGGACCTATGGAGACAGAGGCCATGTACCAGGACAGACTATAATAGGGGAAACTCACGCCTAGAAATGGTATTGCACATCCAAGCAGGGTGGGCCAGCTGCCCTTCTCAGGCTCCTACCATGCCCTCTCCCAAACCCACAACCCTGCCCAAGGCACTTGCAGCAGGGATACCTCCTTTATCAGCAGGCACCATCAGAGGGCCCCCCCCTGCCACCCCCCTCTAGCTCTTTATCACAGTAAGTTATGAGTATCTTTGAAGTGCCCCCGCCACCCCACACCCCCTCTGGGTGTAACAGATCCTGGTTAAACCTACACCCGTCATCTCAGTGCCACTCTTTGTGTTTTAGCTCGTCGGCTGCCTTTTGCGCCCAGGGACATGTGGCAGGTTAGAGGGCCTTCTACACGTGCAACACCCCACTCCACCCCTAAGGGAACAGCCTTTACCCCCTCCCCACTCCCTGTCCCTAGGGATCATTAACCAAGCTGGGACTACTTTTGTCATCTGATCAGCAGCTTCACTACTTTCACTGGAACACAGACACAAAAAGAGGGAGTTAGTTATATGTGGCTTCCTTGTCCCTACTGTATAGCACCTTATACACAGAGGCCTTTCCGTTATTTTTGTATATTTGAAAGAGGTAGGTGGGATTCTTTTTTTATTTATTTTTTAAACAGGTGGTACACCTTTTTACCACTAAAAACTACTTTCACTGGGACATGAAAGGGAAGAGGGTGAGATCAATATGGGAGCAGACAAGGTAGAGAACATGTTTTTTTTAAACAAAAGTAGTGAATTGGAAAACCATGCAGTGGCTGTAAGCTGTGTGGATTTTGTTGTGCTCCGCAGTTTCCTCTCAGACATGCAGTCTCTCATTTTCCTCCCACTTCTCCCTCCCTGGCCTCGGGAAACAGTGGAACACTGAACTCCCTTACATCTGCCCTTAAAAAAAGAAGGGGAAAAAAATAGAAAACTAAAATGACACCAGGCTTGCATCCCATATGGTACCCTATCCCCCATATATTGCACTACTTTTGATCAAAGCACTATCGGCCCAGGTCAAAAGTAGTGCACTACATGGGGAATGGGGTGCCATTTGGGACACTAACCAGCTCCTCCTGGCAGATGCCGCCCCCCCCCCCAATCAATGGAAAACAAACCATGACGGTGCTGTTTACGTGCACAAAGCCTGGGTTGTGTTCAGTAGGCACTAAATGGAATGGGAATGGACTACCTGGATTTTTCAAATAAGAAGCGCATTTACATTTGTTGCACAACGTTTTGAACTAATGAACACCCGGGCGACATCAGCCCCAAAGAACACAGCTAACACAAAGTGCTTTGGCCATTCAAAATAATTATGGCCACACCGCTGCAAGTTGCAATGCGATCCTTCATTCAATTCTTCAGAAACAAAACCACACAACATCTATTGGCGAGACTGACTGAAGATCCTGACAATCAAGTCGCCATCTCAAGTCAACCAGACACTACCCCTAGACCAGTGGTACCCTTCATTTGCAGCTCACAGTGATTATCCTATTTTCTATTCATAATACATAACAATGATACAATTTCAATTCAACATGTTTAGTGCAGGCCTGAATCATTTCATTAAATGTATATATTGTTCCCTGGACGGCAGATAGATGTCAGTATAGCGCAGCTGTTTAACAGAAAGGTCAAAATAGAACGCAACTGCACAGCTACAGCGACTGAGCCATATCAGTTTGCTACTAGTTCATTTTGCAGTCTGGTAGACATGGATCGATTTATTGTATAAAAAAATAAATAAAAAAGAAACGTAAATCTATTGACAATGAAAATGAGGGGGAAGAGCTGGAGAACAACGTGACAGCTGTGAACGAACAACCCCCGGAGAACCAGGGGGAAAAAAGAAAAATCGTGAAGATGGCAGCGGGGAAATGCAGCTAGCTAACGTAGCTCCGGTGGCTAAGAGAAGGATACGGTCGACTCAAGAACACAGAAAGTTCCAAGAGAAATGGAAAGACAAGTATTTTTGTACTGCATAATGGGACTAGCTCACAGTCTTATTTTCCAGAAGGCAGTCAATTGTTTTAAACAAGCAAATTTAGAGTGACATTTCCAGTCACACCATGCCCACTTTGACAAAACATACCAACCTCAGAAACAACAAAATAGCGCAACTCAAAAGGACCGCTCAAAGAACGACAAATGGACAGATCTAGCACTGTTGCAGAGAAAACGACAGAGGCAACATATGAGATTGCTTGGATACTCGCGAGAAACAAGAAGGCCTTCACAGACGCGGAGATAGTCAAATAATGTTATTTTGGCCTCAGACAAAATATTGTATGCTGACTTCACAAACAAGGAAGCTATTTTAAAGAGAATTAAGGGACTCTCAGACTCAACCATAACAAGACACATGGAAGACATCAGCAAACAACTGATTACTGACATATCCGTCGCCGTGTTTTAGGTAATGCGCTTGACGAAAGCGCTGATGTAAGTGACATTGCCCAATTATGTGTTTGGATCCGCTTCCCTCAAAACGAGTCGATCAGAGAGGAACTTTTATGTTTACTGCCCCTTCAGGGACAAACACGAGAGGATATTCTGAAAGCTCGTTAAATTTTTTTACAGATAATATTGACTGATCAAATCTGGCATCTTTGTTCACTGACGGCGCCCCAAACATGCGAGGGAAGGAGACAGGGACTCAACAATGAACATTGTGAAACAAAAACAGAGAAACAGACTGACCAATACACACCTGGATTGCCTCACAAGGATAGCAACAGACTATACATTTAGAATTAATTCAGTCAAGGAGCATTAGGCACATTTTCGCTCATCCAGCTACTGAACTAACCCTTAGTAAATGAAGGTAATGGGGCGGCAGGTAGCCTAGTGGTTAGAGCGTTGGGCCAGTAACCGAAAGGTTGCTATATCAAATCCCCGAGCTGACAAGGTAAAAATATGTCGTTCTGCCCCTGAACAAGGCAGTTAACCCACTGTTCCTAGGCCATCATTGTAAATAAGAATTTGTTCTAAACTGACTTGCCTAGTTAAATAAAGGTTAAATAAAAATAATAAAAATAAATAATATGGGTCTTATTCATGTGGTGTGTGTATATATTTATGATGTGCTGTACATAAAAACAATTGCATGTTCTCAATTGATAATATTAGAAGAAAAAGTACAACAAATTAAAGATATGTGCGGTTTTCTGACAAAGTGGCTCCCTTACAAAAAATAGTAATTAACACTGCCCTAGACACGTGGAGATCTGTGAGGACTGTATAGGTTTACAATAGCCTATTGAAAGGCAAGGTGGAGCTAATACAAGCTCTTTCAGAACCCCAAAAGTGAACAGGAGGTAGGGGTCAACTTAAGAATGGATACGTCTTTGTTGTGATATGCACAATACCTCACTTATGCAATGCCTTCCATTATTTTCCCTCTGTTCTTTTGGCATGACAGTGAAATCGCTGTCATGCCAAAAGTGAAACCACAACTCCTGCTACTTGCTGTCCTTGTAAATGTAAACAGTGTTCACTAGAAAACTATGAAACCACCTACAGATAGTTGGTTGTCATCATCTGGCCCACAACTGGGGTGTATTCACCAAGAACCAAACTAAAGCAAACAGGCCCAAAATGGGGAGGGACCTACCTGAATGTGTCCAATAACAAATTCTTAATTTCATTTTTCCTTGCAAAACATTTTGCACTAATGAATACACCCACGTTCTGTTGGTGAATTTACTTTGGTGATAGGACTTTATTTTACCAAGTAAGTTGACTGAGAACACATTCTCATTTACAGCAACGACCTGGGGAATAGTTACAGGGGAGAGGAGGGGGACGAATTAGCCAATTGTAAGCTGGGAATGATTAGGTGACCGTGATGGTATGAGGAATAGATTGGGAATTTAGCCAGGACACCGGGGTTAACACCCCTACTCTTACGATAAGTGCCATGGGATCTTTAATGACCTCAGAGAGTCAGGACACCCGTTTAACGTCCCATCCGAAAGACGGCACCCTACACAGTGCAGCGTCCCCAATCACTACCCAGGGGCATTGGGATATATATATATTTATTTTAGACCTGAGGATAGAGGGCCTCCTACTGGCCCTCCAACACCACTTCCAGCAGCATCCGGTCTCCCATCTATGGACCGACCAGGACAAACCCTGCTTAGCTTCAGAAGAAAGCCAGCAGTGGGATGCAGGGTGGTATGCTGCTGGCACTGCCTATAGAAAGGTTACTGCTCTGTCCCCACAGAGATTAGGATAGTCAGTGTTTCCGGGGCCTTGTGGAGGTACAGGAAGCTACATGAAATGCTTGCCTGAAAAATACCATATGGTCATAAAATGTTGGACAAATAGGTGTTGTAAGTTCTCATCAGTGTCACACAGTAGGCTTCATTTCACTAGCAATCTTACCGCGTGCCAGCAGAGCCTGTGCCTCCTCGCAAGAAGAAAGAGCTCATCAGTAAGAAACCTCTAGTAGGGCTGGGAAAACAGAGTAAAAAATGCCCACCCCCCCAAAAAGAATTCTGATATTTTAGCAGGCATTGGCACCCTGGGTACATAATGGCATCCAGTGAGAGGCCTTGCACTCTGCTCCTCTTTGCAAAGAGGAGCAATGAACTCTACGTTCAATGAAGGGTCATTAACTTAACCGTGTGAATGTCTGTCTGAAGCTACGAGCGGGGAAACCCAGTCATACTCTCAATTCTGTGTTTGTCTTTGAACCACAGGCTCTAATTTAGCCAAGAAACACTCATATACATACATAACCAGTCAAAAGTTGACACACCTACTCATTCTAAGGTTATTTATTTTTTTACTATTTTCTTCTTTGTAGAATAATGATTCCCTATGTGTTATTTCATAGTTTTGATGTCTTCACAAATATTCTAAAATTTAGAGTAGTAAAATAAAGAAAAACCCTTGAATGAGTAGGTATGTCCAAACTTTTGACTGGTACTGTACACACACAGCTTTTGTAAAGTATTCAGACCCCTTGATTTTTGCCACATTTTGTTATCTTACAGCCTTATTCTAAAATTGATTAAATAGCTTTTTTCCCCTCAATCAGTTTGGGCCACACACTTATGACCCCTCTTTGGAAAAGGTGAGACTCACAAACACGTCGGTTCTGATGGCCACAATCCTCACAAGACTCGCCTGAAGGTAGCTCAGTACCAGTTAAAAAATAAATAAATGTTAGTACTGTAAATATAGTGCATTTGTAAAGTATTCAGACCCCTTGACTTTTTCCACACTGTTACAGCCTTAGGCTAAAATTTATTTTTTCCCTCAATATACACACAACACCCCATAATGACAAAGCAAAAACAGGTTTAAAAACTGAAATATCCCATTTACATAAGTATTCATACCCTTTACTCAGTACTTTGTTGAAGCACCTTTGGCAGCGATTACAGCCTTGAGTGTTCTGGGGTATGACGCTACAAGCTTGGCACACCTGTATTTGGAGAGTTTCTCCCATTCTTCTCTGCAGATCCTCTCAAGCTCTGTCAGGTTGGATGGGGAGCGTCGCTGCACAGCTATTTTCAAGTCTCTCCAGAGCTGTTGGCACACCTGTATTTGGAGAGTTTCTCCCATTCTTCTCTGCAGATCCTCTCAAGCTCTGTCAGGTTGGATGGGGAGCGTCGCTGCACAGCTATTTTCAAGTCTCTCCAGAGCTGTTTGATCAGGTTCAAGTCTGATCGAAGGACATTCAGAGACTTATCCTGAAGCCACTCCTGTGTTGTCTTGGCTGTGTGCTTTGGGTCTTTGTCCTGTTGGAAGGTGAATCTTCACCCCAGTCTGAGGTCCTGAGTGCTGACACCACCATGCTTCACTGTAGGGATGGTGCCAGGTTTCCTCCAGACCTGACGCTTGGCATTCAGACCCTTGGCATTCAGGCCTTTGGAAAGTATTCAGAACCCTTGACTTTTTCTACATTTTGTTATGTTACAGCCGTATGCTAAAATTGTTTAAATAGATTTATGCTAGGTAGCTGGCTAATGTTAGCTCCAGGGGTTAGGTTTAGGTGTTAGCTAAAAGGTTTAGTATTAGCTAAACGGTTTAGTGTTAGCTAACATGCAAAGTAGCTAAAAAGTACGTAGACGCTAATTGTCCATGATGAGATTTGTACAGACAACTTTTGGGTTGCTAGACGTTTGCGTTATATGTCCAGGAATGGGAGACAATATATTCACAGGGAACATATAATTACATCAACTTTTCAAAGGGATGGTAGTGCTTTCACATTTCTATCAGCTGAAGCATGTGCAGAACCATGTAAACACGTCCACGAACTCAGCAAGTGTGCATTCATGTGTATCTACTGAGCATGCTTCAGGTGATATAAATATGAATGCACTACCAATGCTTTTAACAGTTCATGTAATTATACTTTCCTGTGGATGTATCATCTCACATTCCTACCACCGAAAGGACCAGCCACAATAACCGGTAAAAGTATGTTAATATATAATTGTATTAAACATTATGGCTTGTGGAAATCGTGAGCGCAAACTTTCCTGATTCAAACGCAAATTTCTGCCAGACACAGAATTCAATGCAATTCAACCTCGCGTATCCATGCAATACATATACATACACATTTGGTGTCCCAGATTTACGTTTACTATTATGTCTAGTCCGAGACCAGTCTGAACAGGGTGGGGACACTGGCAGCAATATCGTTGTTCAACGAGGCAGTAGGCCTATCATGTCGCTGAAAATGACATTGCGCAGTAGGCTATTCTCCGTTACACAAATCGACATTGATGAGAGACGATGAAGTCATAAAATTTGCATGAAAACATTTTACCCATCCTTGACCATCATCAACTGACATTCATAGAATCAATTCACAGACAGTGTGTCAGACACTACTACTTTGTATCCCGGCCTGTTTATAATTAAAAAAACATTCACTAGTATGACGACCTAACAGCAGTTGTCCAGTTATCTTTTTCAATAGGTTATGGTCAGTCTGTGGTGTTCCCTAGTCTGGCCAGCCACACACACCCTTTATCCAAGGAGTGTTCAATGGCCGCATAAGAACACCGCAAAAGCATAGAACTCTTTCAAACAGCCACTAGCTTTGACATCATAGGGTTTATAAAAAGGTAAATGTTTAGCTAAAAACACAGCCATATTTAAATGTTAGGTCCTATACAATCAACTACCCTTCCTCAACAAACAATTCACACCCAGCAGGCTATCAATTCCCTGTCTCCCGGCCCTTTCTTCATGGGGACGCTACAATAAGGATCACCTAGGCTGGTACACCGTAACTCGTTTAAGGTATTTTTTGTTAAGTAGATTGTTAGGTTTTATCAATAAATAAATAAATCCTAAACACATCTGGCGGTGAGAAAAGCTCATTTCAAAATCCACTTACAGTCAAATTGGGATTTAACAGCGGCTCCTCTTCTGTGTTCAGCCCAATGGATGATGAAAACCAAAGGCAGTAATCACGAGATTTGTTCCAAATACCGTGAATTAATGGTCGAAATAACACGCTTCTGTGAATCAGTTGAAAGAATTGTAGTGCCCGTTGTCCTCATATTTTTTAAACTAACAGCTCGACATGCAAACACATACATACTCCCATCCTGATTCTCTTTCCCAGGATTGTTGCGTGAGGCACGCTATGCGTCTCCTGTTTCCTGTCCAGCCCAGAATTGGGCTCGACTCATCTATCCTGGGAGTGAGCAAGCGCCTCTCCAACCTAGTGTACTAGTATGCAACTGTAGCACGAAATTCGGGGCGTTCCTGCATGTGGGCATTTCTGCGTCTGCAGGAACACACCTCTCGAGCATCCCATTGGTTTCTTCACGAACACTCCCCCCTCTCGAGCATCCCATTGGTTCCTTCACGAACACCCCCCTCGAGCATCCCATTGGTTTCTGCATTAACGCCCTCCCCAACCCCCTCGAGTACCCATTGGTTCCTGTATGAAGGCCCCCCTCCAAGCGCGACATCTTCATGCTTGGGTATGTATGTCTTGTGGCACTTTCGAATGTGGGTCAAAAGGGAAATATTTTCAGTGTTTTTTTTTCAACCACGCCTCCTGTGTACCGGAGTCGTCTTTGCCAGCTGGACAGTGTCCTTCCTTCCCAGTCGTTAACAGAACTGCAGGAAACCGTACAGCTAACTAGCAAACACACGGTGTCGCACCCTCCTCCCGCCTGCTGTGAACCCAAGAAAACCATGTCTGACAGGCGGGGGCAAGGACACAGTTTACACGTCATCCCTGCCTCCCGCTAGCACTGCAGACGTGAGCGACTCCGTGGCTTGTAAGGGGGGTGATTGTGCCTAACGCCTGCTGTGTACCGGAGAAAACTGACAGGCGGGGCCCAAGGACACTGTCACTAACACAGGATGAGGCTGGGGCGACACCGTGTGTTAACTAAGTTGCTTGCTTACTAGTTAGTTAACACACGGCGTCACACCCACCTGCTGTGTACCGGAGAAAACCGAGGGCGAAGGATACGTCTACCGGTGTCGCCACCGCATACCGCTAGCTACTCCGGGAGGTGGAGGCAACACCGTGTGCTCCCGTGTACCGGAATCCTTATTAGGGCTACGCAAGCACACACTGTCCCTCGCTCCCTCCTGCCGAACACCTGTCCTCTCCGTCATTAACAGAACTTCTGGAAAACAGTGTCCGACAGGTGGGGGCGAAGAACCCTTTTGAAGGCACTCTGGGGAAAAAAAATAGGAACTCAGTCGGGGTCTCAACTTTTCCGAGTTAGAATAGTAGAATACAAAGTACAATTTCGAAATGTGGTTGTGCATCAGCAGTTATCTTGTTATGTCAGCTAACATTCTTTTTTAAATTATTGCTGAGTTAGTTTAGTAGCCAGCTATCGAAACTTGTTATCATGGTCGAAATACCCCCATTGATTTTGTTAGTCAGACTCACTCAGGTATCATTAAAGTGCATTTGTCTCCACTTTATGGCAAACATTTTTGTGCCCTCATCAAAGTTGCGATCCCTGAGCTACAGTTAGCCACGGTTGTCTGCCTCGCCTCTTCTTCTGTTGGGTGTATCAGCGGTTGGCATTCGACATTTTGGTGCATTACCGCCATCTACTGTATTGGAGCGCCCCATCGCCTCCTGCCTATGTACTGGACTCATAGCTTAAAAATGTACCAATACAAGTACTGTATAAAGAGGGGCAGGGATGCCCACATGCAGGAACGCCCTGAATTGCGGGGTGCAGATCTCAATCCTTCTCAAACAGACTGCTGAAGAAGCCAATTCCATGTACAAATTCATGGGATTGTTATGCAAATTCATATGGACTGGTTCATTTTTGTCAAACCTCATACATCATCCTGTCAAGTTAGAATTAAAATAAAACTTTTTTGCAAATTCTAATCTCTTATATGAATTCCACACAAAAAAAAAGATTTACCATTTGTTGGTGTTCCTATTCTACCAACCCCAGACTGTTGCACAGTTCAAATCACATTTTATTGGTCACAAAAATATATTTCCAGCTGTATGTAATAACTCAAATAAATGTCTGGGCTAATAATGTAAGAAATAACACAAAAAATAAAAAATAAATACTGCAAAGTTGCTTAGGAGCAACTTTGCAGAGCTGTCAAATCTGTCGGTGCCATCCCCTGTTGTAGAATACTGCAAGTTTATTGTAACCTTCGACCATTACCTCATTAGGCTATATCTGAAAGTGGAAGCCTAATAAAGTGAGGAACCAATAGGAATGGTGTACAAAGGACTTATGTGATAATAAATATAATATATAAGTGCTTGATAAATCGTTTGTGAAAGTGTGTTTAAATGTGTATTACAAATATAATTATCAACAGGCAGAGATGCATCTAAACGAATTATGTCACCTAGTGGACAAAATTGCCATGACATCATTACATTTTTTATTCCTTCTCCCTGGCTCTAAGCCAGAGAGAAACATTTGATTAGCTGAATACTTTAATCTGGGTGTCAGGCAGCATTTAGATTGGCAGCCCAATTCAGATTTTTATACTAATTGGTCTTTTGACAAATCAGATCTGAAAAATATCTGATGTGAAAACACAATTGGTCAAAATATCAATTATTGGAAAAAATATCAGAATTGGGCTGCCTGTCTAAACACAGCCTGACAGTGATGGACAAGCACCAGTTGGCTCTGGTTTGGACGCGGTCAGCATTTTCAATCTGTGCTGTTTTGACCCATCAGTGACCTTTACCACTGCTCTCTCCTCTCTGACATGTCAGGCCCTCAGTGTTTCAGAGAAAATGATGAGTGGATATTAGACTCAACATCATGGCGTCCACCAACATTGAGGCATAAGATAACTGGGCAAAACCAGATCTAAGGCTAGTGGTTTGTTAAATGGCTTTTTTCACAAAACAACATTCTACTAGCTGTTCTGATTGGTACAATCCATGCTGTCAAAGGCTATGGAAAGCAGAAGTTAAGACGTACTTTATAATATTGCTCAACATTTTCTTAAAATTTGTCATAATTAGTTAAAACAATGAATTTGTATCTGCTCTCAACAGACTTCGGCTTCATATATTCCACCATTTTCTTCAAATCTGAAAATGATGTGAAGCCACGCCCATTTCTGAAGAATCGCATAATGGGCCCCAAAAGAACAGAAATAGTGTCCACTGATTGTATACTTCGTATTTTGGCAAATGTAGTACGACATCCGGGAACTTTTGGCATATTAACTATATCCATACTATGACCAATAAGCATACTACATACTCAATTTACATCACAAATAGTGCTGTTAGTATGAGTATTCAAACACAGCTATGGTCAAGACCAGGGGTATTCAACTCTTACCCTACAAGGTCCGGAGCCTGCTGGTTATCAGTTTGCCCTGATAATTAATTGCACCCACCTGGTGTCCCTGGTCTAAATCAGACCCTGATTAGAGGGGAGTAATGAAAACTGGCTTCAGGGTCCAGAGTTGAGTTTGAGGGGCCTAGCGGAGGGCTCTCCAAGTCTGTTTCTTGAGAGCTACCCCGCTGTAGGTTTTTTGTCCTGATTCAGCTTAATAACCGGCTAATTATTAGAATCAGGTGTGCTAGATTAGGGTTGGAGTGAAAACCTACAGAACTGTAGCTCACCAGGAACTGGTCTAGAGAGTAGCTCTCTAGCCCTGGCCGAGAGAGAAGACCATGATTAGTTGAATATTTGAATCGGGTGTGTTAGAGATGGGCAAAAATGACTCCTCAATCTTAAATGAATCATTGTTTATTGTCAGCGTGCTGGAGAGGTTCCATCAAACTTAATGCACCATAATGAACATCTGTCAGAAGCTCTGCAGGGGCAGTCCCAGCAGTTGTCTTATATACGGCTATACACAGACAAGTTATATTTGCATGATTTAGCATAATTAATTAATCATTACCGTTTTGTTCATGTGACCAACCAATACTGGTTCATAACATGTGACAGACCAATACCTCACAAGGCTTCTTCTCTCTAAGCTGAGACCTTGAAACTAAGATATCTTTCGTTCTCAAAACAAGGTCTGGGTGTACTGCCAAATTGCAGATACTGATAGTGAGGATTTGTTCAGTCAGTCACTTGCATGAACACAGAAATTGGTTTATAGAAAAGCACAATCATAGAACATAGAAATTGGTAAATAGAAAAGCACAAGTATAACATTTCCATCACACTCGATACTCTCATCACTTGTGTGATAATAATCATTGCATTTTAATGTAACCATTTAGATTTTAGCTTCTATATCATAATATTCTATACTCCTATTAACCTTTTCATACTGTGAGTTCCAAATATCTCTAACAGTCACCTCAGCATGAGTTGTTTTATGCACCTGATGTCAGTAATGTGATTATTACGCAACAGGACAGTTAACATCCGCTGACTGCTAATTATCTATAGGCTATGTTTGAACTTGTCAATTTCTAATTATCTTCTAACAAGTTGTATTTTCTAAAAACAGTTTCAATTTAGGTGTATTCAGCCTCCTCATTAATTCACATGGAAGTAGCCGTTTCAGCATTGTGGACAATTTATTTCTGAGGCTTTACTGAGCCGGACAAACTTCTCTCTTTGAGGAGAGCCCACACACTTCATCAATGTTTGCGCAGATCAAGTATGCACATTTTTGAACATTTTCTGTCTGGCGCTCGCATTACCTTGTTGTTTTCCTTACAAATACTAACTTTGGATATGTGTGCGTTCCTATCAAAGTAAGTTCTTTACTTTCTGTATACAGTTGAAGTCCGAAGTTTATATACAACCGACTTTAACTGGATCTTGTTGTCGTTTCTACTGTAGGTGTATACAGTATGTTTGTATGTATGTATGTCTGTATGGAGCATAATGTATTTACAGTTTTATTCACATTTTCAAGTACTGGTGACAAATAATGCATTCTTATTATTGCATAGATTGTAATGGACACCTATGATGTGTGTAAAATACTTTTTTGAAGGTTGTACTGATTATAATGAGCTAATGCTAAGCTATTTACCAGCTATGTTTGGCGCCATGTTTGTTGACATTATACAATGCATTCTGGGTGTCACGTAAACGTCTGTCATACCAAAGATGTTATGAGGTGAAGGAATGGTTCACTCATCTTTCGGGTAAACTTCCAGAAGGGAATGAAGGGAAGTGAATGATCGTAGATGACACACCCCCTTCAACATGCATACTATAAACAGACCAAACTCATCGTCTCCTCTTATTATCTTTGGTTGATGCGAAAAAACAAACATGGCGGTGGCACAAACTACCCGTCGTTGGATTACTTTCGATTTCTAGAAAGTGTTTTACTCAATTATTTAGCTCAATGATGAGCTCACCCGTCATGTGATTAATTATAAATAGTAATTGCTATTAGCTAATTCATATTGTAGTTTCTGTCAGCCGAGAGTTATAAAAATATGACCGCTTGTGTTATGTCAATCTTTCCTCAGTTAGCGCTAGAACAAATGTAGCCTACATTTTCCGGTTTGGATGATTGTGTTATGCTGTAGCTACTTTTATGAATGTCTGAACATTGCATCTAAAAATAAACACGTCACATTCTGGACATAACTTTGTAAGGACTGTGTTTGTGCAAAATGTTTCTGTGAAAAAACAGTGTGGCCAGCTCAAATGCTGATTGCTTACATCAATCGAAACTGACATTCTAAAAGCGTTCTAATCACACCGGTTTGAGCGTACGCTGCAGGGACCACTGAAGAACGATCACACCCGTTTGTTGGTACGTGTGAAAAAGGTTAAAAAAAGGGAAATCAACACAGAAAAAAAAAAAAACATACACTTCATAATTTCAAACCCTTCATTCTGGGTTGTACAATCCAATTAGTATGGTAATACTATAATCACAATAAAGGTTATACTTCTATTAATGGGAGTGAGTATCAAAAATACACACACACAAGGGACCTGTAGATTGAGAGGTGAATAAATCTCTCAATGTTAACCATTGTTTTCATATCTTACCACAATTGGGTTGGATTTACCTGTTTTTCACTAACTGTCCCTGGAACATCAACTTAGTCAAAATATAAAACCCTGTCGTTTAACAATTCTTGTTAAACGAAAACAACCTTCAATCATTATTCATCGTCAGTATCTACAGGGGGAAATGGGAGCTCATCCAGAGTTAGCAGGCCATTCGTTTCCCCATCCTCTGGAGGAGCAGAAAACATGATAGCTGCTGAAATATTATCAGCCAGAGAGGCACAGATCGCCATACAGCATGTTAATAACATTTCACAGTGAAGAGAGAGAACACATTTTATAACACTTTCACACCAACCTTGATAAGAATGAGATTGGGGCAAGGTTAGCCCAAGCTCCAATCTAGTGGCTCTCCTCACATTTTAGGGCACAGCTCTGTCTCTAGAAGCCTCGCCTTTCCAAATCATAATTATAACTATTGATAAAGGATCCAACCCAAATTTAGAATGACAGTCCTTAGTGCTTCGCGTTGGTTCTATCACTTTAATTTACGACCCTCAACTTAGCACACACTGGCAGAATGTACATTTAACTTATTTTTCCAGCATTAACTTTTCTCATCATGGCCCCAATTTGTGGTAATGACAGATTGGTATTTCAATGCATTCTTAGTCTAAATTACATTTCACAGTGTGCAGACCTCCACAATCAACCTGATACTCCAAATAAACAATTTTGGATAAGCCTACATTTAAGCCCACCTCCCTCCCCCGCCCCCTTCACGGCACTCATTCTTCCTTTCCTGGCGTTTCTTCATGTTCTTTTTCAGATAGTGTTTCAGTTCGTCTTCCCAATGGCACATGTTCAAAGTGGATGGCCCTTGATAATGTCTCTCACCTGAGACGCCACTGTCCTTTACAGTCCATTATGTGTCGTCCATTTTCTTACCAGTACACCAGCAGCATGAGAGACATTTGGATGGGATCTCTCTCCATGCTCACTCCACGTGGACTCATGTCGCACTCCTGAGAGAAAAGGCATGAGAGAAAAGGCAGTTGATAGCGTTGACTGGATGCTGTGTACAGGTTGCTGGCTCGGACTCAGGTCTCACTGTAGAAGTGGTGAAGAACCATACTGAGCGGCATTTTCGCCATTGCTTCAGCCGGTTGGGGGGGGGGGGGGGGGGCTGAGGTTCACACTGTTCTTGGTCAAATTATCCCTTCCATGCATCTAGACACCATCTGTGGTCACCTTCACCATAACCTTGAGAGTGGACAGACCAGTTTAGGGCATTTCTAACTCAGGAAATCCAGGCAAATTATTTACTGTATGACAAATTATTATTTCTACCGGATTCAAGAAATCCAGACTTCTAAAACAAATGTCAAAGAGAATAACACGCAGTTGAACCCCCCCCCCCCCCCCCCCAAATTGTCTTATACTCCCCTATCATCTTGGCGATCTCACTGCAGAGTGACAGGTCAGGGAATCAGAGGGCTACTTCGTTCCTTTCACTAGTCTCCATAATCTGCTTCCTTCAACTAGGACTCCCTTCTTCCCAATAGGAAGACCTTCTCAATCTACTACTTATACAAACGGATCACTCTCAAACAACATTCTGCTTTTCCCCCTATTGCAAGGTTTAAAACAAAATCAAACATAACTTTCTCCATATTGGAAGGCAATGTTTTCATTTTAGTATACCTTCAAAAAGTTATATTTTTATTAACAATCTCTGTTGGATATTGTGGCGGATGAATCAGAATTAGTTGGGTAACATAGATAATTAAGATGTCTTATCTGCATAATATGCTTATGTGATATACTTGTTATTAGAATGTATCCCTTTGGACTCTGGTGTTGGCAGTTGCACTTCTTCCCTCAGCTGGGGCTCAGTCACCTGGGGCCCAGAGAGGGGAGAGGTCAGGCTTGTCTAGCACATGTCTCTGGTGCTATGCAGAATATCAGAAAGGGAAGAGGACAGGATGGAACATTGTCTTCATATGTGAATGTGTCTTTACCTATTCTTAAACCATGTGAAGGGTTGGCGTGATTAATGGGGAACCAATTACTTGTCTCCACAATGTCTGTGCGCAAGTCACTCCCTCCTTTGGCATTGGGGGGAGGTGTATGGAAGTGTATGGAACCATTGTATATCCTCTCTGATGTTGCACTTATCCTGGGATAGTATAAGACCTAGATACTCACTCCCCTCAGTGAGCTTGTCCAGGAGAGGGGTCAAGAAGGGGTTTTACTTGAGATGGGAGTATCTAGAGTTGACAATTGAGTTATGCCAGTGGATGAGCTAATGTTTCTGTTCTATACCGTACCAGGGTGAGACAGTTCCAGTTTGGAGTAGGTGTCACGCCCTGGCCTTAGTTATCTTTGTTTTCGTTATTATTTTAGTTAGGTCAGGGTGTGACATGGGGGATGTTTGTGTGTTTTTGTCTCGTATAGGGTGTTTGTATTGTCTAGGTTTTTTTTGTAGAGTTCATGGGGTTGTGTTCAGTGTAGGTGTTTATGTAGGTCTATGGTTGCC